>NC_137922.1:35624131-35801631 GCF_963457725.1 Sprattus sprattus | reverse complement strand
TAACACTGCATTTATTCAGCAGACTATTTGAACCTACTTGATCTAGGGTGTGGATCAGTATGTATGTTCCCAAGGAATCAAACCTATGATCTAAGTGCTGTTTCAAATTTGCACTACCAGTTGAGCTGCCTTTACTTTAGAGAGGGTCACCTTTTGCTTAGGCTACTATACTGATAAGTGAAGAAGCATACATGTCAGTCAAAGCAACGTATCATAACAAAAGTCATGGTTCTAACACGGCAACCTGTAATAACAACATGCAATAACTAATGCAATCTCTCTCTCTCTCTCTCTCTCTCTCTCTCTCTCTCTTTCCGTTTCCGTTTCCCTTTCTCAGAAGTCAGGTGTATAAACCCCTGCATTAATCAGCGGCGTCCGCTTCTACCTTCCCAGACACCCTGCAGCTGACAGGAGTGTTTGCTGCAGTAGAACAGGAAGGAATGCAACTGTGCCAGCTCCATCACCCAGGAGGACCTGGCCAATCATTCTCCCAGAGATTTCCTGTCACGGGCGCTGAGCGTGGAGCATCTCCACACTAAAAGGAAATGCCAAGCCCAACTTGTTTTGATGCTGTTCTATTCTAATTGTCCAAGTGAGGGATTTTAGTGGATGAAGTTCAGCTGTTGCCTTAATTAGAAGCAGCATTTTGTTCCTGACAAGAAAACATGTGTAAAGAGATTAAGTGATAACGTGATAATACTAATAGGGACTCAGTTCATGTTTTTGTCTTCTTCTCAATAAAATATGAGTATAATGTGGGAATCGATTAGTTTTGTTTTTATTGCAGTTTGAAAAGCTGTTAAAGAAATTAATTTGAAAAAAGGAAACTTTTCAACTTTTTTTTGGCTTATGACTTTCCAAATATTTCAGCGCTACCATGAATTTACTCTCTTTTCTTTTTCATATTTTTTTTCTTCTGATCAACTAAGCTCACTAAAGCGGTAATGTTCCTGCAAAAAATCAAAGGTGATATAAGTGCATTATTAATGAACCATGTGAGTTTAATACCTTTGAATACCATCTCTAAAAGCCCCCACAAGGACCATTGCCTAGAAATCGAACCCGCCCCGCAGAGTTAAAGTCTGTCCAGGGGCAGATAATGAAGCACTCGGAGATATATGAACCTGCCCCCTGCTGTTTGCCTTGCTTTTAATTACCTGTCACTTTTTGGCCGTCTGCATTTCCATAACAAATGTCATTGATCTTCCAAGCATTTAAACCAGCAAACAATTTGGCTGGGGTATGTAGATATTAATGACAAGACATATTTTTTCTGTTTTTTTTTAACATTTATTACATATTCATATTGAACCAGGCGTAGACTAAGTACAGTGCACATAGAAGAGGCTGCATTATATGGACGACGACGACGTAAGCAGAAAGGGGTGATTGCGGTCATTATGAGCATCCAGGCTTCCAATAAAGGGGCCCAATTAAAAGAGAGCCTTTTATTCCCGGAGAGATGAGAAGACATTCCACTCCCTCAGTTTACCTCAGCTGGTCCAGCAAAGCACTAACAATGCCACAAAGTCTTCCTGATGATCACGTGGAGGAGGTTAGTAGTAGAGGTTGTTTTTGTTGTTGAAATACTGTAATACTAGTTGTAGTGGAAGATGGAGTAGTAATAGCAGTAGTGTTAGTAACATTAGTGGTAACTGTAGTAATAGCAGTAGTAGTAGAAGTAGGGGTCCCAATTAAATAATAGAGAATCTTTTATTCCCAGAGCAACGGCAGCACATAGCACTCCATCTGTCCTGCTCAGCTGGATCAGCAGAGCACTAACAATGTCACAATGCCAAGGTCTTCATAATGAAGTACTCCCTCTGATCTATGCCTGAACAAAGCATTATAATTATTATGTTGAGTAGTTTTAGAAGTAGAAGTTGTTGTAATTAAAAAAATAATAATAACTAGTGGTAATAGTAGAAGAAGTAATTGTTATTTAAATAGTAGTAGGAGTAGTAGTAGTAGTAGTAATAGTAGTAGGATTAGTAGTAGTAGTTATAGCCAGGTTAAGTCAGCTGTGAAAACTGCTCTCTGTATTTCAGTGATGCTCCGTGAAAAGGGCAAGAGAGATAGAGCAGGATCTAAGGAGACAGGGCAGGGGAAAGAGCAAGAAATGAGGGGCAAAGCCCCCTGTGCTTGTGTGGGGCTTAGGGCCTCGGCTAACAAGATCAGTGCCAGGAGAAGATCGCAGGGTAGTGGATGTCCGTCCCTCCGGGCACAAGTCATAACTTTCCCTGTTGGTCGTAACGGGATTCACATCCTCCATCTGCCATTTTTCTGTGTTTACGACTTAAACAATTTGGCTGACCTGCCCGTGGAGTAGTAAAAGTCTCCTCAGTGCATTCAAAACAGTTTTAGATGAAATCATCTGCCAAGACCTTCAGTGTGAACGGTGAAAGGAGGCATCTAGATCCCTAGGGGTCTAAAGGCTGAGAGTAGGAAGAGAGATTGATGGTGCGGATGGTGTGGGTGAATGCTTAGAAAATGTCAGGACTGAAGTGGCTTTTCGTTTTATATGCAGTTTAAGATGCAGAGGTGGGAAAAAAGCAATTATGCTTGCATTCATACACGACAGAGGTTTGCCCATTTCTTAGTTTGCCAAAGAAATATTTATAATAATAGGTCAAAATGGTACTTTTGTACACTGGGTTTCTCCAACATGTGTATAGTGTACAGTCCACTTATTTGTGATATGCAGTCTACCAGTATATTTTCAGATCGTGAAACAGTTATGCAACAACTATTGTTATCAATAACTTTGAGTTTGACAACAATGCAGCAATGTCTAAACCAAGAGATTTCCCAGAGACCAAGCGGACAAATCCTGAAGTAATCCTCATAATCCCAACCATGGTGTCTGAAGCCAGACTCCTAATTGGGTCTGCCAATTCAGACACAAATCAGAATGCTCTGTCCCAAGTGGTGCCCTTCTCTGTTTACTCTTGTCCACCATATTGTCATTTTAGTGGCAATCATTTTGTTGACAGTTTTAGCAAAAGCTGCTACTCACAGAATCAAAGAATGCTAATAACTGTCTGTGTTAAATTCAATATTCAAGCATATACATTCACCTCATCCAACGAACAATGGAGAGTACGAGGCACCTTTTCTGGTGATCATAGATGGTCATAACCTGCCCAAAGAGTTTAGCATTTCCATCCATCTCTGACCATAATCACCAGCCAGGAACAATAATATTGACCCCCGCAGTGGCACGCCATCGTTCCATTGACAGGCATGTCACCCATGACATTTGCTGACATTAGCCTGAACGCTTGAAACTGAAAGAGACATAAAATTCTCAATCACCATGCCGATAAAGTGAGAGGATTCAGTGATCATTTGTAAGGTTAAACCCTCTTAGCTTTCTTGCTGCTAGATAATCCCATCGATCTGTTTGCGTTTACACAGGGTCCCATAGGCTTAAAGGGAACTATTGGACCCAATGATAAACTTCACCTGTCTACAGCCTTCGCTTAAGTCCATGCTAAAGCTATGTGCTAAAATTAGCTTAAGCACCAGTAGACCCCCTGTTGTACTTCTAGTAAAGTACAGTTGACCCCTGTGCAGGGAGACATTCCTGATATAGCCTGCTCAGTCCTGCAAGATCCAATGATTTTACAGCTCATTACAATGCGAGATGATTTATTAAGATTATGAAGGCCACATGTTGAAAACAAACAAACCGTGTATATATATAAATATATACACAGTATATATATTATATTTGTTTATATGTTAGATATATTTATACATACATTGATATATATATTCATCCATAGTATATTTTGAAAATTGGACAGTATGGAAACAACCATGTGATGCTATAAATAATATTAGGAGTAGTGCATAATGCATACTGCTCCTGAACTCAGCAGGTAACACACTGTGTTCCTGTATCAATATAACTGCCACAACTCCAAATTTGGAGAAAACTTAACCTGCTGTCTGCAGAAAACATCCTTGAATTTCCAATATGTTCTTTAGTTCAAATACATCCTTCAGTTCAAAAGATCTTCCTTTATTTTGAAGGGTGGCAGAGAGAAAGCTGGGAATTTTCAACTATTTTTTTGTCCACTGGCCGACATCAGCACAGCTGAGGAGAGTGAGAGAGAGAAGGAGCGAGGGAGCATTCACCTCAGCTTTCCCCACACTCCCTCCCTCTCTCCCTCTCTCCCTCTTCCCCATCTCTTTCTCCCTCTTCCCCCTCTCTTTCCCCCTCTCTCTCTCTCTCTCCCTCGCTCATTCCTCAAACAGACATAAGCAATCTCCGTCCCCCTCTGGAGACTGGTGCCATTCGTCTCATCTCCCCCCCTGGGTCCCCCTCCACCCTCCCGTGTGTGAGTCAGCTGGGGAGAGAGAGCAGGTCCATCCTGCACCCAACTTTATCGTTCAGCCTTTTCCCCCGCGGAGGGCCGAGACAACCGGTTGTTTTCTATCCGTCTCCTGTTGATGCTACTACTGCCATTGCGGTGACTGAAACAACTTATTTGGACGATAAGGCAAAAAAAAAACTTTGTTGTGCTCCTTGTTTGAAGGTGTTGGGGCACTTAAAAACACGCTTATTTCATAACAGGCAATGCCACAATGTGATTTTGAGAAGATCGATTATTATTTGGTGGATGCGATCCATCATCAACAATTTTCTTACATCCAAAGATAAGATTTCTGGGGAGGTGGAAAACAGAACTATTGTTTTGTGTCTGTTCCGGCTGCTGTCAATGGTCAATTTGAGTCGATGGTGCCGGAAACACATGTTGTTTGAATCATCGCTCTTTATCAAATCATCTCCGTACGTCTGTAACATATCCGTGACAACAAACCACCCATTACCCCAAACCCAGTGGAGAGAGGGGCTACGGCCACATAATCCAAACACTGAGAGGACACACATTTCTGTACGCGCTACCTCGGGTACAGTATGAGAAAAGAAAAATCCTTTTTTTCTGAATGAGCGTCTGACTAGCTGGAATGAACAATACAGCCATTTGCTTTGTTGACATTGAGTTCGGAAGCTGAATATCCAACACTGAAATATTTCTTTCTCTCTCTTTCCTTCTGTCTGTGTGTGTAACTGCTTATTCACTCACTCTCTCAACTCCATCTCCTCTTTTGGTCTGAAAACAACTACCAGTGCTAACATGATACACACATTTTCTATATTCTGAATTAAAGAGAGCAAAAAACTGTTGTTACGTATATTTGTGTGTGTGTGTGTGTGTGTGTGTGTGTGTGTGTGTGTGTGTGTGTGTGTGTGTGTGTGTGTGTGTGTGGGTGTATATGACTCAGTATATGTGTGTGTTGGGCTTACAACTCTGTTTCGCTGGTCTGAGTATCATACTGTTCGTTTTCCCAGTGCAACTGCCTCTGTGTGTGTGTGTGTGTGTGTGTGTGTGTGTGTGTGTGTGTGTGTGTCTTGTGCAGAAGAGAGGCAGTACTGTGGGCCTGGCTTGCCTTCAGAACAAATCAGCCGTTGCCAGCCATTCAGAGATCAAAGGAGGAAGACGCTGGAGGTTCTTTCTTGGTAAATAAGAAAGCCTTCACACAGCCATGTGCACTTGTCCTCTGATATATTTGATTAATAAAAACCCAATTACATGGTGTTTGCATAACAAACCCTCACAGATCCTCTCACAGGCCCGGCAGCATGACAAGTAACTGCTTTGGATGAGAGGGGATCCGACTGCACCCAAATAAAAAGGTTTTATTTAATTTGACATTTTTTACCTCTGCAGGAGGCCCCTTTACCGTTCGCAGATCCTTTCAAATCACAAAAATATGTACACGTACAAAAATAAGACATCCGCAAGCTGGATCTAACCCTAGTTAAGCTAAGTGATAGTGTGGCTGAAAGAAAGGGTTCAGTTGAGGCTGAAGTAGCGAGAAGCTAGGCTTCAATTCATTGCAAGCACAGGCCAACAAACATTGGGCTTCATTCTCGACAGCAGTTGGGAAGACTTTCCGAAGGATTTCAGAAGGAACTAATAATAATAAATACGAGAATATTTGTATCATTAACAATTACGTTTCACATTTATATTCATAATTCTACGAGGTAGTATTTATTGTTTCACTAGGTCTATATGGCTCGTAGCTTGACTGTTCTCTCCCTTGTACGTCACTTTGGACAAAGGCCGCGTCTGCCAAGTGACTGAATGTGAATGACATGAACACTGCAAATGTAAGTGAATAAATAAATAAACACTAAACCCAATCTCTAAGAACTACGGCATGAATGTATTGCATGTTTTACTACTACTCGTGGCCAGTCTTCACCCCTATGGTGGCCATTTCGAACTGCAGTTTATACTCCTACTCGGAACCGGTCTTCACACCTATGGTGAGTATTTTTCGATTAAAAAAAAAAAATGTGACTACTTAAATGTGTTTTACGGACTTCGGACGTTCAACGTAATACAATATCGCCACCTTATTAATGAACACCTGTTACGAGGTGGATTCGGGAGATTGCGACAGCACACGTTTCTAAAATTGCGTCTCCTAATAAGGAGCTGGCAGGGCGTGTATGTATGCAAATCCACTTTCACGAGAACGCGCATCAATCTAAGAAACTAATCGGAAAGAACCCAGCTGAGAAGACTTCGGCTGCTAATGAACACATTTTCAAGCCTGCGGGAATGCAGAGGAAGCTTTTCTCTTACGTTGTTTTTGCGAAGTCGTGTAAGAAACATTTCTGAAGAATTACTGAAAAAGGTCGAGAATGACGCCCATTGATCTTAAACCACTTTTTTAAAAGCAAACTTCAGCTACATGTACTCTTGTCTCTCTTGGTTGATGAGAAATCAGTATTATTATTATACTGTGACATCATACTAGCAAAAGAAATTGTAATATCCTTGCCAAAACCGGCATTTCATTTTCCTTTCATTTTCCAAGCACTTCTTTCAAGGTCAAGAGGTTCCCACAGCCTTAATATCACACAGGCAAAAAACAGAGGCTTAGCAATCATGTTTCACTTTTGTCATCAATTACACTGGCGACTCCGTAGTAATCATCCAGCGCCAGAGAGCCAACTACCAGGTGAACAGTTAAAGATGGTTTAATTAAAACCTGCAATCGCCGTCAGTCATTCCAAGAAACATCCCGCCTACCCCACTCCGAGGGTGATAAAGGCGTTAATGGCCACCATACAGATTGGAATGACTTTCTGAGAGGTCTCCTCTTCCCCCCCCCCCCCCCTCACACACACACACACACACACACACATACACACACACACACACACACACACACACACACACACACACACACACACACACACACACACACACAGATGAAGGTTGGCATAAAAGACCAAAAATATGGGAAAAACACTGAATAAAGAACAACTGTGGGCTGGCAAACACACATTGCTGTAACAGTAGAGACTGACAAAAATCTACAAGGTAGATTCCAAGTAAGTTATAACAAAAAATTGTCATGGCAACCAAATGCTGATAAGTTGAGAGCCAAGAGGTTGCGA
The DNA here is from genome assembly GCF_963457725.1 of Sprattus sprattus. Lineage (NCBI taxonomy): Eukaryota > Metazoa > Chordata > Actinopteri > Clupeiformes > Clupeidae > Sprattus > Sprattus sprattus. Next base: position 35,794,142 of record NC_137922.1, on the reverse strand, counting down.
TTTCATCAAGTGATTCATTCTCAGCCGTACTGTTTGGTGTCTTAAAAATACATCTCTTAAACATATTACAAAAGAAGTGGGATATGGCTGGATAATGATGACCCCGGAGACATCCAAGTCCAAATATTTCAACAAAACAACTCTTTATTTCAAATTCACACAGGGCTCTGAAACAAAAGAACAAAACATATATCAACACTTAGCATGGAAAAGGATTTACTGAGCTCCACTGCGCCACTGTGTTGCAAAGACGTTTTCAAGCTTTGTGTTGCTGTTTAGCGGACGCAGTTCAGGGTTGAAATGCAAAGCGCATTTAGGTTTGTTTAGGGAATGCAATGTTATTTTCTCCACAGTGTTTCCATCTTCACAGCGACGAAGCCTGAAGTTGTGCTCCTTCTGGTAGCACAGACATCACACAGACACGACTCTATCCGTTCAGTGGCACTCATTTGACTTCATGAATGAAGATCAAAAATAATTGTATTCTATCCTTTACAAGGGCGTTACATCATTGAGTCAGAACTTTCGATTCAGGGGTTGCCCTCAGCTCTTTGATATGTTGAAGAACTCTAGCAGCTCAACTGATACGGCCCCAACCATGGATCCTCAAGGCGCCCACGTACTGATAAAGTAAACTGCTTTACTTGCGTTGCCACCTTGGATAAGGACTAGTCTAAGTGTCCTTGGATAAATACTACCCTGGCCCTGATTGCATGTTGATCCGAGCTCAGTTTTTTTGCTGGGAAAACAGAAAGTGAATTTTGGTCGGGTTCCCAGGCTTGACTAAAAACACTGCCTAAAACCAATTAAACATTATTATTGTATTATTGATTCATTGAATTGTAGTATTCATTAAGTTGCCAGTGGTATTGGACAATACAATTCTAAATCATTCTAAATAATTTAAGTATGAAATATTGCTACTGAAATGCTCTACTAGATGGGCCTCAAAAGAGCAAAGAAAATGACCATCTAATGTGAATTTCGATAATGTGTCTGCATTGCTTGGTGTGTCCATCTAATGTGAATTTCAATAATGTGTCTTCATCGTTTGGTGTATCCACACAGCGATCTTAAACTGGGAGATCACATCAATCTTAAGAGACTACTCATGGAATCAGTGCATTGTTCTGCCCAAAAAACAACAACAAAATCTTTTTCGTTTTTCCCAAGATCTCTGCAGTTGGTGTCTCCAAAACAAAAGAGAGCCTCTGCGAGAGAGACGGCGGATGTTGCTCCAGCACAGACATCACTCTAACCACTAAAGAAGACAGAACAGCTAATATTGCCTCTGTGCCCTTAAAAGCAATAAGCCGTCTAGGCTGAAAGAATGCCTGACAATCCTAAAATCTGGCACATTTAGCCACAGCATCCAGTATATCAGCCTCCTCAGAGATCACAGCGTGGACAGAGCAACCACAATGACTGCCATAATGATGGGTTTGAAGCCATCAACGTTATGTAAAAAATGTCCATGTGGTTTTGGGTAAGAAATCATAAAAGAGACATTGTCCCTCAAGGCTTTCTCAGAGCGAGAGTCGGCCTGCAGAGATGTCTCCATTTGAATTTTCCCAGCATGCCGATGTGTGTTTTTGGGATGTTTTTGCTTTGAAAATAAAGAGTAAATAAGGAAGCCAAGAGGAGAAACCGTGTTGGTTTTGGACTGCAGTCAAAATCACGGCTCTAGAAAGGGAGACCAATATACTGGGCCAGAGGTTTAAGCCCAGTCAAACTTGACATGATATAGGCTTGAACACCACATTACATCTCAACAGTGGTAATTACATGCCGAGGCTATACCTGCACCTGCAACTGCCAAGGAACAACAGCATTCAAAGTGAATGGCACTGTGGACTCTGAATTGTAGCATGATGCTAGCAACATCATTTTCCAAACGGAAACTACGCTTAGAGCACCACAAAGCCGCTGGCCCTCTGCTTATACAAATATAAAGATATGAAGTAATGATCAATAAAATGAAACAGGATCTTCAATAGTCTTATACAGCGGGCTGTTTTCTTCCCAGCCCTGTCAGTTCTCCGAGTCGTCTTACTTAGAGGAGTCCGAACCCTTCGAAGAGATATAAATGTCGGGCATCTGTGAGATTAGAACGCGAGCAGCGAACAACAGACTGGATGACCCATCACCTTCCAATGACAAATATTATGCTCTCTTCACTTGCGGGGGAGTTACTTTGTCAGCGTCACAGCATTGTGCAAGCTGACGTGCTACTTCATCAGTCATCCGCGCTGCTCAAACAGGCATGTAGCCACTCGTCCTACTCTCATAAATCAGTCTCTGACCTTTCCCAGGGAGTGTGCCGGTAGCACATAGTATAGCTCCTACGGAGTGTCAGAGATTCTACTGACATGCCATTAAAAAAGTGTGGATAAAAACCTGCAAGCCTGCCACTTCAAACTGAAAACAAGTCTTGAAAGGAAAATCCCAGGGTACAAAAGAGTTTTTTTTTTTGGTCATTATTTGTGACACACTGACATACTGATATACACGGCATAGGGGGTACAATGCCTGTCACCCCGAGAGCAGACAGAATTCCGGGAGAGCACAAGGCCCTGAAAGTTTTCAACTGGTAATCATTGCTCACGCACTTCTGTATCGACCGACATGATACGATGTGATCCTCAACAACCTCCAAAAACCTTGAAGCCTGCACAAAAAGCTTCATGTTCTGTGATGACAAAAAAAAGAATACCTCCTTCAAAGAAGAGAGCACATTACTTTCTTCCTTAGAGGAGCAAAGACACAGCCTCAACTCTGCCCCACCCCTCCACCGCCCATCCCATCCCCAAATCAGATGAGGACGGTATTCGCAGATATTTATAGGTCTGGCCAAAGAGGCATCTTTTTAAAAGATTCACCGGCCTCTTTTACCTTCGGCGAGTGAGGCCCTCATCCCCCTGTCCGCAATGCCCCAATGCCCCCCCTCATCTCCCCCGATGTCTCCAGGGATCAGCCTGGCATCTCTCCCAGTCCCTATCTTTCAGACATCCCTACACCACAAAACCGAAAATCTGGAGGAATTGCACAGCGCACAAATGCAGTTTTCTCCCTGTAAATTAACTGCCCCTTTGCAGCCACGTTCTGGTTCACACAGAATTATTTAAAACACCTTGTAGCCTCAAGCTGTTATTTATGGAGAGTTGGTCTGAAATCCTTGCACAGGTAGCCAGGGCTTTGTGTGTGTGTGTGTGTGTGTGTGTGTGTGTGTGTGTGTGTGTGTGTGTGTGTCGGTGTCGGTGTGTGTGTGTGTGTGTGTGTGTTGTGTGTGTGTGTGTGTGTGTGTGTGTGTGTGTGTGTGTGTGTGTGTGTGTGTGTGTGTGGTGTGTGTGTGTGTGTGTGTGTGTGTGTTAGTGTGTGGTGGGGATGCAGCTCTTGATAAAAGGGAAAGAGAGGCGATAAGTTGCGAGCACAGACGAGAAGCAGATGAAAAGTCGCACACCGAGAACAAAAGGTCACTATCGCAACAAGTAACTTTTCATTATTAGACAAGTGATAGCCTTGGGGTCCCAGGTGACAAAGTGATATGACAGTCTAATAACTAACAAGGCAGTGTCACACTGAGTACCCCATTCAGAGTTTTCAATTGCATCTCAAATACTTTCATTTACGCATTTAGCAGACGCTTTTATCCTGAGTGACAATCTTGGTGTTGTTAACTAGCACTGCGTATTCAACTAGCACTCACCTTTGGCGAGTGAGGCCCTCATCCCCCTGTCCCCAATGCCCCAAAGCCCCCCCTCATCTCCCCCGATGTCTCCAGGGATCAGCCTGGCATCTCTCCCAGTCCCTCTCTTTCAGACATCCCTACACCGCAAAACCGAAAATCTGGAGGAATTGCACAGCGCACAAATGCAGTTTTCTCCCTGTAAATGAACTGCCCCTTTGCAGCCACGTTCTGGTTCACACAGAATTATTTAAAACACCTTGTAACCTCAAGCTGTTATTTATGGAGAGTTGGTCTAAAATCCTTGCACAGGTAGCCAGGGCTTTGTGTGTGTGTGTGTGTGTGTGTGTGTGTGTGTGTGTGTGTGTGTGTGTGTGTGTGTGTGTGTGTGTGTGTGTGTCGGTGTGTGTGTGTGTGTTTGTGTGTCGGTGTGTGTGTGTGTGTGTGTGTGTGTGTGTGTGTGTGTGTGTGTGGTGTGTGTGTGTGTGTGTGTGTGTGTGTGGTGTGTGTGGGTGTGTGTGTGTGTGTGTGTGTGTGTGTGGTGTGTGTGTGTGTGTGTGTGTTAGTGTGTGGTGGGGATGCAGCTCTTAATAAAAGGGAAAGAGAGGCGATAAGAAGTTGCGAGCACAGACGAGAAGCAGATGAAAAGTCGCACACCGAGAACAAAAGGTCACTATCGCAACAAGTAACTTTTCATTATTAGACAAGTGATAGCCTTGGGGTCCCAGGTGACAAAGTGATATGACTAACAACTAACTATCCAGACTATTCTCACGTTGGTGGAACGACCTGCCTAGCACTACCAGAGCAGGGGCGTCCCTCTCTACCTTTAAGAAGCTCTTGAAGACCCAACTCTTCAGAGAGCACCTCCCTTCCTAACTGGCACCTTGGCTTAGCCTGCACTTAAGCAGTAACAGGCCCGCACTTCTTTTTTATTCTTCTATGTCGTTTTCTATTTTAATAAGCAGTATTTATTGTTACACCAGGTTCTTAATGCTCTTAGCTTGATTGTTCTCTCCCTTGTACGTCGCTTTGGACAAAAGCGTCTGCTAAATAACTAAATGTAAATGTAAATGTAACTAATAACTAACAAGGCAGTGTCACACTGAGTACCCCATTCAGAGTTTTCAATTGCATCTCAAATACTTACATTTACGCATTTAGCAGACGCTTTTATCCTGAGTGACAATCTTGGTGTTGTTAACTAGCACTGCGTATTCAACTAAAAACTTGGGGTCTCTTTACATGATAGGAGAATACAAGCAACTATTTTGATGGTTTGTGGTATGTGGAGGACAGATATATCATTGCCTATATTGTGCAATGATGATAAAGGGCAGGATCTAGATTTATATGGTGCCTTCCCAGTGGAACATTGATGGGATATATACAAATTAGAAGCACACACACTTAGAAGCACCTGGAAATGTTGTAGTGTTCTCAGGGGCTCTTAACAGAGCAAAACTGCAACTGTCAAAATAATTGCTATAATGATTACAAACCAAAATCCCCTCTTCAATTTCCTACACATTAGGAATGTGCAATTAGGCCTTGAATAATGCATTGCCCAAAATGCAGGCACAGGCTACATACAAGCAAAGGGATAAATTACACAGTTTACATTTTCTCATTAGTTTAAATCACCAGTAGGAAGGTAATGCCAGAGCAAATGAACTGCCTTCCGGGCTTTGAAATGTAATCGTATCGACAGAAGTAAGCGGAAGCCTACAGAGGCTTTAGGCTCGTGTGACTATTAGATAGATGCATCTTTTCTGAGTAAACTAGTAAAGACTATCAACAGCTGATGGGGCGGAGATCAGGACAGTTTGCATAAACAGAGTAAAATACCCAATTAGCAATTAGAATAGGGTTTGGGGTTTTGAAATATAACGAGGGGGCTGAGCCTCTTACTCTGGACATCCCAAAGGCATGCCAGCTTGCATGACTATGCCCCGCCTGCCAATCTCCTTCACCTGTTCACACCAGACAACCAGAGAAGAGAAGCCATGCTGACTGATCTTCAAAAGAAAGAACGAAAGAAACGAGACTCACCTCAGACGCATTAAACCTTAACACAGTTGGTCAACACAGCGCACATCACTCCCAATCACCTCCACACAAAAAGCTGATAGATTAGTGTGTATTGGCCCAAGCAGATGGGTACGGGGGAGCGGGTTGGTGAAGGTGAGTGGACAGGAGTATCCGTGGCCCCTATTATCCATCTGGATTAGGGCGATGCTAATTTCACTGTCCTCTCCAGGAGTCATCCATCTTCTGTGCATGCTAGGAATTTCTATGCATTTGTGTGTATGTCTTATGAGCTACTGCTTGGCTGTGGAACTGCTGGGCAGAGATCCTTCATTTGCAGTGCACCTGAGTGTTAGGGGGGGGGGTCACAAGTTTAGATGAAAGAGACTAATCCTTCAGTTGAATGATTGGCATAAAGCTGAGGATCCAAGAACAATGAGGAAAAGCAAGGAGACAGAATGGAGGATGGAATAGGGTATCCCTGCCACCTTCACAATATACTGGCACATTGGTCTGCCCCAAATGTAGTTCTATGAACGAGAGTTCAGTTTGTCCCAAGCACAACTCGAGCACAGGCCAGAAAATAGTCTCTTTTTTCTTGAGCTCCGCCGCATGCTGTTTATCTCAAAATGGCCTAAATAGAAGGAGGCACATTATTGAGTCATGTTGGCAGCTTGTACCCTTCTGCAGCCTCCCCTACACAAATCAGGATGTAAACACCTTCAGCCAGCTCCACACCCTTGAAGTGCTGTTTGGGTTGAATTAGCCCTTTATCCCCCTAATCTCTGTGGTTATATCTGCTTAACCCTAGCTAAGATTTAGCTGCTATAGATTAATAGATTACAGACCTTACCATTGTAGGACATGGTTAAATTATGTGTATTTCTTTTTTTGCATGCTCATAATGTCAAAGCGAGATATGGCAGCTTCGCCATTCATAGTCTCCAAATTCTGTAATTTCCTGAGACAGTCAGAGACAGATGAGAATCCAATGCTGAATCATAAGTTCTCATTTGTTTTCCATTTAGTGAGAACTTTATTTATTGACTTATTTAAACCTATTGCCCTAGGCTTTCTTTAGTAATTTTAAAATCCCATTAAAATGTGACAAGGTCATGTATTTCTCCATGACAAAGTCATACTTTTTTATGTGTTCACCAATACAGCTAAATTGAACAGATGTTTGCCGAAAAAACTGTTGTAATGATTAAATCTAAACATTTCAGCAACTTCTTTTGGGAGCTTACTCTAAGAAATGTCAAGTCTCAAGCATTATGGACAGGTCACACCTGTGGAACATTTCAACCTGTCGTGCAGGTGGGCCCAGTCGAACATGCATCCTGCCTTTAACAATCCTGTCCTTTACCTGACAGACTACAAATGGCAGCTGGCACAGTCGTTTGGTACCAGCTTCTAAACTCCTTGGAGATTTGGACATTTGAGTGAAGGGCTACATTTACCTCTACTTATACATCAGTGTGTAAAGAGTTGTTCAACAATAAAAAATGTATTCCCCTTGGGTTCGTGGTTTGTTTGTTAACTTGTTTGCTTATATATTTGCATTCCTGGCACCCCCTCCCTAATCAGTGCCAGCACAGAAAGTAATGGGCATATACATCACAGCTTTAAAAGCACACTTTTAGGCTTTGTGTAATGTTGAGCAAGCACCACTCCATGGACTTCTAGGCTCCCCATTAGCTGGAGTTACATTCTAATCACTGTAAGACAAAGTGCAAACAACACAGGCAGGACCATAGCTGTCAGCCTGACTCAAGACGAAGAGGGAAATGCATTTGCTAACAAACAAGGGTTGGAACCCCAAGACTTCATCATGACAAAACACTGTCTGATTTGATAGGTTTTGATGAAAAGGAAAACATCTCCATCGAACAGACACAACAAGTTTCACCTGATTAAAATCCAGTGGTCAGTGTGAACTTGAAGAACTAAAAATATGAACTGTATACTTCAGTGTATAGTGATGGTCTGGGCAAAAGCACTGTAGAGTCATTTGTGACAAAGTCAATGGGATAAATATGTGACACTGTCATCATAGAGTTATAATGATAGAGTAACTTCAATTACAGGTAAATAGCAGACAAAGTCATTAATATCCATTAAATTATGAATGATGCTTTAATTTACAGCATGATCAGTATAATGTCCTACATAATAAGTGACATTTTGATGAATACTGACACAATGCTAATTTTCATCCCTCTTATTAGATTTCCATGCTCTAACCAGTCCCCCTGGAAAGGATGGCCTTTAGCTGGCCTTATGATAGATAAATGCGAAGAGGAAAATCTCTTGCCCCATGAGTGAGAGGCTGAGTCGGCTTTTCCTTGTCATCAATGAAATACGCGCTTCCACGTAGCGGGAGGGGGCTTTTCTGCTCAGTCAAGCCTCGCCACTCTTGTGTTTGAACAACGTGACAACACCTTGAAGGATGATCCCTGGAATATTCACGCGTCCGTGGGAACCGTTGTTCACCTCGGACATCTATATAAATCAGAGGCCCGCTTCACTGCCGCCTTAAGATTTAACCACTCGCACATGACACTTCTTCCTAGGCCATTACTTCAAGTTCATCATCTCTGTTTGAATAGCAACCGGACAAGAAATATGCTTTTAATCTCGTACCTTCAAGAAAACACAAACACACACATACACACACACCTGCAACTGAACTGATCTTAATATATGAACTGTGCGGAAACTATATTAAGTCGGGGAAATGGACCACATCGAAAGCTAGACTGCTTTCATCCACATAAAACCAACATGACTGTAAACACACTGTCTATCTTTTGTGACAAGGAAATAAATTAAAATTATGATAACGATCGACTTTAGTTTTGAAGGCTCTTGACTCCATCCAGAACCAGATACAACAAAGCTATGTTTTTGAGATTTCCTGCACAGCTTCCAAGAAGCACCATGTCTTTACAGTTGGATGTCATTCATCACTTTGCCATTCTGCAGTCAAAGTTCAGTGCAGGGTTATTGGATGACGAATCCACAGTACATAATCTACCTATGGTTTCGGTATTTACGTAACTCGACCTGGCCCTGATCCCTCAGAAGCATACAACTATATTTGTCTCACCTTGAACCTGTTATGACTGTTGTGAACAGAATAAGCCCCAACATGGCCAGTCAACTTTGAAAACACATCAACAGGACAGCCAAAAAAAGTTGGTTTCTTTTAGGCATGGCTGTCAGATAATCATATGCTTTATTGAACTGCCGTAAACCCTGTTGGTTATCTAACTACTGCTTGGGAGAATTCACCAAATTGCTTCCCTTCATTTGCCGGCTGGAGCAATGTTGGAGGGGGGGGGGGGGGGGAATTACGCTGTGAACAAAACAGGGAAACAAAGAGAATTGGGATGGCTTCAAGCCTTATTAGAGAGACAATTGAGCTTTGTTTGCATATCCAGTATTTTAATTAAATCCTTGGGTGACTGAGGAGTCGAATGAGGCACGAACGAGCAGCTGTGTTAATTGACATGACATGAAATATTTATTTTCCTCCTTCGCCGCTTAATCAATGTAATGTTTGAAAAAAAAAAATGTGAAGCACCATCTCAAAGTTTGCAAAGTGCTGTGGGAAATTAAAGGAGCTGTCTCATTGTTTTCAACTTTTTTACATGGCCAGTTTGAAGCATGCCTGTTAATTAAGAGGTGATCTTTGATACTGAAGATGATTTCAACTTGCAGTGTAATTTGAAACCTTTAGTAACTTCTATTAATCAAAGTGTATGTAATCCTATTATCATGGTGAGCTCAAAAGTCCTCTATAACAGCAGCATTCTCTTCTCCTTAAAAGAACCTCGTCACCTTCTGTAATTTAGGCAACGACCTCCTAGATCTCCTAACAGCTGAAAGTTACAAGAGGCCTTCTATCTCCAGAATACTTACAATTGGCATCAACAATGTGCCCCTAGCTAGCCCGAAGCTATAACTCTTATGTGAAGAACTCTGAAGCACCCTCACACAGTACTTCCCGACCCAACCCTTGTAAAGGGGCCAATCTCTGAGGTCCCTCCCACAGGGGCACACCTATCCCGGGGGTTCCTTGTACAGTTGTACCGGTCTTCCACCCTTCTCACACCAATTGTAGCAAAGGGAGAAAGCAGTCACCCCATCAAACCCAGGTCTCCAAGGCAATAACCCTATACCCTGACCAAAATGGCAAAAATCCAGGCTCACTGGTATGGCAGTCAGAGCACATACACAACCGTAGGGACGGCATTCCATCACACTGACCTACGACGCTCAGTGTGAATAGTCAAGACACATACGGATTGCATTGCTGCTCAGAGCACTGAATTCAGTTTATGCCTCAGTAGTAGCTTTGCATTGTGATTGGCTGAGACGCCTTCTGAGGCGTGCGGTTCGGTTATGGTATTAGCATTCTGACAGCATGACTGTAATTATCTCTCCACTTCTTGTTCTGTAGCCTTGCAACTACTGGAAAAAACCCTACCTCGGGCTTTGAAAAAAGTGAGAATCTCTTCTGCAGATGGGTAAAAGAACTTTAGCTTTGAGTTTCAACATCGAATTGGCTTAACTTGTCTTTATAATTGAACTGTGGTACTTTCTGAATAATGCACTTGAGAGTGTTCTTGACCACAGGCCTTGTGCCTGCCACTGCAGCATATCAATACCAGTATCTCACAGTATACTGTAGCTATTCTCATTGCATATTATTGTGTGATTTGAGATGCTGCATCAACTCATACATTTTTTATAAGGGTGTTGTGACAGACATGACAAAGCAAATATAAAAAACAAACTGATCTAAGAGCACCATTATTTCTCTGCTATAACAGAAGCACATCCCCTGAGCAACGGACACAAAACAGAAGTGCCCAAAACTATCACGTACCAAATAGTTTTATTCAAATTGGCACTGCAATTTAAATGGCGCCAGAAACCTAATTGGCCGGTTGATAAAACATGCTGTCTGCCAACAAACGTCCAAATTACTTCCCATCCAGAACATTTATGAACACTTTCAAAATGAAAAACCGAGGTTCTAAAACATCTTTAAGCAGACAAACACCACAATTTCATACATGCACGAACATCACACATAATTCTACGCCCTATGGCGAATCACCGAGCTTCAGTATACTATGCACTATACATAAATAATCACAATCTATTCCGCTCCTTCCAAATTCTTCAACCATGAGACAAACCGCAAAAGTAAATGCTACAAGTTATAATTTGTGCTTTGATTGAACAACACATTAAGTGAAGCTCATAAGCTGTTCTCTCAAATACAAACCATAAAAATATCATTTCAATTCAAGCAATTCAATAAGCCATTAGCCATTCAAGTCACTCACAAAGTGAACTAATGGCAAACATGTCTGATTACCTTATATTATTTTACACCGCATAGTTCCATACTTTAGATTCAGAGCACACAGTACTCGTTCTCATTGATAGGAAGGGGGCTAGGATGGAGTTTGCTCCTCACAGTAGGCTTACTCACCCATGCTGGGAACAGTAATGCAAATTCGAGTTAGACATAAATAGAGATTTAACAAATGCAACACATCACTACCACCACACTCACCCTGCCTCCGAAAACTACCTTTAAACAGGGAATAAAGTTCTCCGTGAAAACTCACAGGGGGATATTATTCTAAAACCCTGGTCTCAAACAGAGAGGGGCGTTGTAAGAGAGGTGTTTCTTAGCATTTGGAAAAGTAAAAGAAATCAATATATCGGTAATCCTGGTGTAAATGCTACTGCCGTTTGTGCTGACCAATCAATCCACTGTGGTCACAAACAGTATTTCAAAGGATCTCCTTAAGGACCATATCCATATCCTGTTTACTGTATAATGCCAGACAAGGTCATCTGACCATGTCCAGCTATGTCACCTAAGCAATCCTTGTTAACTATGCACTGCTAATAGAACGTTCTGGAGAACTAAGTCTGGCTGAGATTCTTGTTTGAGATAATAGGATATGTGATTTGAAAAATGCCTGGCAAGACCAGCATACTCAGTTTGAAATACCACAAATTTTAAATACAACAGTTTCAACACAACATCTGAGAATGCATACATGGGGTGGGGTTTTAATTTCATTCCAAGCCAAAAAAAAAAAAACAGGCCTCTTCAGCATGTCAGCAATGAAGGCCATTCTACAACCTTTTTGCTAAGCAGCATCCATCATCCATTTACCTTCTCCTCACCCAATCAATTTCCAGCATTGAGCAATGACCACAAGTTACGTAATAATTGTTTGTTCAGGCAGTTAGGAACTGTTCCCATTTGGAAACATTCCACTTCCTAGTTGAGTTCAAATGACGACATGAAATCTGCAACAGTATTGACAGTTAGGTAAGTAACTAGTCCGAAGGCTAACATTGCATTAGTTACATAAAAACTAGCTACAAGACGAAGACAAATTTAAGGAAATAAACTGCCAAGTGACATAAGGCATCAAAATCCAGCCGGGCAGCCGTGGCCTACTGGTTGGGGTTTCAGGCCGAAAACCGTAGGGTGGCTGGTTCGATCCCCGACCAGTAGGAAAAATGTGAGCGGGGGAAGTGGTAGACCACTGCTCTCCCATGCCCACATCCACGGCTGAAGTGCCCTTGAGCAAGGCACCTAACCCCGATCGCTGCTCCCCGGGCGCCGCCAAAGGCAGCTCACTGCTCCGGGTTAGTGTGTAACCTCACTTCACTGTGTGTGTGTTACTTCCCTGGATGGGTTAAATGCAGAGGTGGATTTCAGAGTGTGTGTGTCTACACCACCTCTGCCATAGAGAGGACTTTCACTTTTCACTTTCAAATCACCTGCTCCAATGAGTACAACCAAAATGAACAGTGAATTACCTTATTTGTGGGTCAAGCAAGTCCATTTTTTACCCTTCACTACAAACGCTGCCATGTTGAGGACAAGCCTACTTTTCTGAGCTCTTAAAAACCTTCCCATTTTCCTAGTGGGACGTTCCTTGTTTGACAGTGTTCTCCCACTCAGATGTTGGAACTTTCCAGCTTCCCAGTTGGTCATGAAAACACCATAATTCGAACATCCTGTCAAATTTATTTTTCAAGGGCCAAAGCGCAATTGTGGAAATTAATTAAGCAAAATACCAATGATGTTTCATGCTGAATCAATACAAGATCTGTGCGCCAGTGGGGAAACAGGATTTTAAACCCCTCAGAGTGCAGCAGCAACAGAGAGTGGCTTGCTGACTTAAGTCAACTGAACTGATATTTTGCTAAATGTGTAATTGGATCAAATATCAATATTTAATTTCAAGACTTCTTAAATCAAAAGAGCATCCTATTTGGTTGAATTATTTTGCAAGCCAGGGTATAGAGAAAATGTCTACATTCTACATCTACATTCTGCTACGGTAAGTGGAAGGTACCGGCACATTTTCCATCAAATTCCAACAAGGCCATGGTGCCAGTGCATAACAAGGGATACAGTGCCTGCATCTGTTTGACATGGAAGAGCACAACCTTCAACTGCACTCAAGATCTGTTCTCAAGCTCCTCAGCAAGCTCAAACCCAGTCTCATAACTCCACAACTCTCCAAAGGTGGAGATCACTCACATTCACACTCGATCTGCATACTTACATAGCAAAAGCTCAGTTGAAGATGTGGATGAGTACATTAATAAATGGCATACATTTCCCCAAAGTCTTGTAACCACACAGCATGGATCAAGTGTAAACGTTGGCTGTTATGAGAAGGGCTTTGGCTGGTCTCAGGACAGTGAGGACTTAACATCAGGCAGCTGCTGGTACCCACGGTATGCAGCCCAAAAGACACAATAGAACATAGTTCCACACTACAGCATATGGCTATGAAGGAGCTACTGCTTTAGTCCATAAATATCACATAGGCTGCTGTTTGAAAGCGGATTTTGCAGCAAGAGCCCATGAGGAAAGTAGGCAGACGTGCCAAGGATTTCTCATAACACCCCCTCTGGGCATCTTGGTCCGGGCCTTTCTTAAGGAAACAGTATTTTGGCTCACGTTCTGACTGCATTTTGCAGGTTTGATGAACTGCCTCTATTAAAACTTGCACTCCTATTATCTCCGAGTCCGTGATATGAACTATGAGCTGATCCAATCGCTGTCATTATAAATCAATCAATACTCAACGTCTTTGTCCAAAGCCTGTTAAGAATCTGGCTGAGTGTTTCTTAACCACTACAATCGCACCGAGTGTGGACTGGCAAGGCCAGGGTGGCTCTTTCCTATACTTAAAGTACAATATATACAAATATCTTTCAAAGAAAACTCTAACAAATGCTGGCTTCTGTTTGAACATACTGAACAACACAATATGCAGTCCTTGTGATTCCACCTACAGCACGTTCTGCATTTGCCTTAGGCCTTGACTCTGGAATAATGTGGGACTTGGGCTCAGTTGGCCACCCAGCCTTCAGGACGCATTCAGCTTTGCTTTCCCGAACAGATGGCTGTGTTTGCTCCAGAAGCTGTAAAATCCACCAAAACACAGAATGCCACCACAGCCAAATCAATGTAATTTCCAAATTGGGGCCATAGCCAAAATCACTGCCGCTCTAACAATTCAACATAAGGAAAACAATGAGAGAGACAGAGACAGAGAGAGAGAGAGAGAGAGAAAGAGAGACCATGCTCAAATTAACCCTAAAGAGTTGGCTGACATAGAGCCTAGCCACTTCACACCCTGGTAGCAATGAGTTCAACTCATCAGTCTTTTTGCACTATTTGTGCAGTTTCTGATCAATAATGAGTAATGAGTTGTTAAGAATAGACTCTTGATTCCTCAAGAGAAATACTGAGTAACACGGAAATATGTGCACAATCATACACACCATGGATCAGCTGTAAAAGGAATTAATTTACATTTTAAGTCATTATTTACAAATGGTCTTACTGTGAACAAATCAAACTAATTATGTTCTACTCCCCACTTTGTTGTCACTCTGAGAACAACACTCTGCACTAATTATTTCTAACATCATTTATTTCCCCACTGGATTCAAAGTTGTATTATACTAACATTTCCAAGATGAGACTATGTGTACACCTGTCAGCGTGATACCTGAAGTGGCTTTGTAAACTGAATACTGCAGTCAATAGTATAATATAGTTAAGTGTATTGCTCAATGCATCGTGGCGCAATGTAGGTCTGTGTAAAAAGAAATGTCTAATGAGAAAGTAATCAACAGCCTACTTCCATCAATATGGTATTATAGTTGAGTCACACTAGTGCAAACCATTTCTCTTCAGTGATTTGTCATATTATCAGTCATAAAACCAAAATCCATTCACAGTGTGCATTCATGTAAGTGCTAAAATGTACATCAGAAATATGGATACATTCGACATTACTGTAACGGGATCTTTTTTTATATATTAGAAATTTGTTGCTGCATGAAAACATAATCTTCATTAAGAACGTCTATGATATGTTCTCGAACTATAGTTCTTCTGAAAAGTAGCCTATCACTGAGATATCTTCAACGATCACAGAAATCGTTCAAAATAAAGCAAGCGATAGGCAGAACCCCTCAAATGTGCTGTAGCATTCTACAACAACTGATCCTACCATCGCTGTCGATGTAAGCAGGTCTCATAGTGATGCTGGTAGTGATAGATTGGTAGCCTATTACAGGAATTCTGTAATTGCTGGTATGTTACTGCTCCGTATAATTATAATGTAATGCACAATATAAAATATTCTTACCCGTTCCAGTATCTCCACCACGGAATGCTCATCAGCCGTACAGTTCAAAGGAAATTGCGTGGACTTGCACATCGAATATTCCTCTTGTATTTATTATTTTGATATCAAGCGCCTTTCCTGAAAATGACTTATCACTAACTTGAACTGATCTTTCAACAGAGCGCTAAAATCCTATCTCCACAATTTCACACACATTGCCAATCTCTCACCAACCGGAGCACCAAGCACTTGTAAAGTTTTCATCTCTGCAAAGAGACGTTGTAAATAGCTATCACCGAATCACGCTGTACGGGATACCAGACTCATTCAGCGCAAGGACATCGCTCTCAACAGTTGGTGAAGATGTTCAGTAAATGTACCTCAGTTCGAATAGCAGCGTGAAGTTAGCCCAAATACCCGCCGATGGACTGCGGTATGCACCGACTTGAGCAAGGCGCCAATTGCGAATCTGCAGACAGCCAGGTAAGGAGGGCAGTTAGCCTATATCTGAGCTGTTATGTTCCTTGAGCTCCAGCGCCACCCTGGTGTAAGTTATTCAGCTGAATATACGTTCACGCCATAACAGAGCAAAGGCTATTCTTCAGGTATGCTTGTAGACGTTTCTGAAATAATTACAACACAGAAATGTTACCCTGGTCAAAATATGCGCTTTTCTCGTCACGATGGGTGCCTTCTGTGGAGCTGAAACAGAGAGTTTTGGCAGTGAAAAATATCTGCATTAATAAACATTAAAAAGGAGATAAAAAACTTAGCCTATTGAAATTAACTTTGGGCACTGAAAAGTTTTTCTCGTATTCTGATGTGCTTTTTCATTGACAATCTTGTTTCTTTATGTTAACCTTTTTAACGCTGCAAGTCTTTTTTCAATGTCAACTTACAGTCTCTGTTTTGGCGTGGAAGGAGAGGTGTTAGATGGGAGAGCCAAGAAATACATGTTTTGCATAGATCCAGTGTGCCACTTATCTCTGAACGGGGGCGAAAGGTTTGTCATTGAAAAAGCACAATGTTTCAATGTCAATGTTTTATTTTTCAATTTAGTTCAGGTTTTTTTTTGTATCCATGCTGATTTAGTTTTATTCAATGCCAAACTGAAAGTCTCTGCATCGGCTCCATAACCCTAAAACGATATTTTGAGTTGTTTCCACAGCAACTAACGTCAGAGTTTGGCAAACATACAACCAAAGCAATATGTTTACAAGTCATATGGCAGCAGCAATGTTTTGTGTGCTCATTCAGATATAATAACGGAAGCTCCAAATCCTACCTGTCACAGAATTCCTCTGTTTGTCTATGTGCTTGATTGTTTTTTGTTACTTGTGTTTGTTTTGTTCATCATCTCTGATGTAACATGAGCCACTACTAAATATTCATGATCTATAGCCTTAAGTTGCAGAGGCAATGATTCCTGACGGATCATGTCCTTAATATAGCTGGTCAAAATGCAGAAAGGTGAAGCAAATGCAGCAACCAGGAAGAGCAAAACCTCATGACGAGAAGTGAATTTCATCCCTTGACAGCTCAGAGGATGAAGTGAACCCTTATCACCCCCCAAAACGGCCCTGAAAGACGTCCTACAGGGGCGGCCCCTGCCTTGGAAAACCACCTAAAGCCACCTGGGCTGTTCTAAAATAGTTTTGGGCTGTTCTGAAATAGTTCTTGGCGTTGAACAGGCTCTGAAATAGTTCTTGAAGTTGAATAGGCTATCTTCCTATTAGTCATGCTTTAATTAATGGATCCTCTGATTTCAAGAGACAGGCTTTACTGTGACACATAAAAGATTCCATTAATACAATAATTGGAGTATTTAGGGTTAAACAAAACCTTGAAACATGTTACCAGGGAGACAAGAGAGGTCTTCATGGAGAACAAAAATGGAGAGGACAAAAATAGTGCTGGCAGTGGAATTCACTGACATCGTATACAGATTAAAAGCAACACAGATACTTGATACATAACAAATGTACTCACTATGAGAGCATTTCGCTCCGATAAGCAAAATAAATAAATAAATAAAAACGGCCACAAGAACACCTTTTCTCAATTCCGCAACAGCTTTGTAGTGAGGAGTTTAGACCTGTTTTTATGGATTTTCATTCTGGGCGATAGAACTTTCCCTGCTTGGATGCATTTTATGTGCTTTGCAAACACCATTTTACACCCACAATTTCTGTGCCGAATTAAGCAGAACCAATGATTTTCTCAGGCCCTTGCACACCTTATCTTTTTCCGGTGCTGTGATGAATAAGTAACTACAATATGGAAATGGACCCCTCCACATTAGATCTTTTTTGCTCATTTTTTATTGCATTAAATGTTCTCGAGAAAAGGTTACCTTGTCCTGTTCCCATTCATTTTTTAAATGGGCTTTCCTCTTTATTCATATCCGGAGAAGAGCTTCACTGATTCCAGTTGTGGCGATTTCATTTTGTGAACATTTCAACCATATCAAAAACATTACACATAAACAAGAATGAATTATTGCTCAACAGAGGTGCAGATATGCAGAGGCCCGTGTGTTCAGGGGCACGGAGTGTGGTAGGAATTTAAATGTACAATTATAATTTATATCTATAAAATTATATCTATATATATAATTAATATCACCTGAGTCTCAGTAGGTTATTTTCCGAATCTAGTTCCTGCTCTGCTCAGTGTACGACACCCTTCCAACTCCAACAAAACCTGTACAGGTGGGGAATGAGGGAGGACCCACAGTGCAGGTTATGTGGGGAGAGAGGAACAATAGCGCATATACTGGCAGGATCCAAGACTGCTCTTAGCCAGGGGAGATACCGTTGGCGCCACGACAAGGTCCTCAGAGCACTGGCCGACATCTTGGAGCAGGATAGACGGAAAAAGCACCAACCTCAATCGAGACCAACACCATCCATCCAGTTCATCTAGGAGGGGGAGAAACCGTCATCCTCCAAGAAGGCCAAAAAGGGCCTACTGCAGACAGCACCATCATGGGAGATGAGGGTAGACCTGGGAAGGAAACTACACTTTCCCCAGGTCTTCCAAACTTTCCTGAGGCCTGACATGGTTATTCAGTCAGAAGAGGCCAAGAAGATCATCCTAATCGAAATGACCGTCCCATGGGAAGAAGGATGTGGTGAAGTCTACGAGAGGAAAGCCCCAAAGTACCAGGACTTGATCCAACAATGCAGGGACAAGGGATGGCAGGCCTGGCTATTCCCAGTAGAGGTCGGGTGCAGGGGCTTCCCGGCCTGTGTGGACAACACTCACAGCTCTGGGAATAAAAGGAAGGGAGAGGGAGACAGCTTCCCGTAGGTTTGGGGAAGCTGCAGAGAGAGCCTCTTGCTGGCCCTGGAATAGGAGGGAGGAGTTAAACTGGGGACCAGGAGAAGTTGGGCAGTGACTGGCCATCACTGTCGACCCGCCAACTTGTGGGGGCGTTGTGGTTCAGGGTCGAAACGTCCAATGAAAGTTGGTCACCACCTGATGACATCTTCTCCTGGTCAAAAGCTACAGTCACTTCCTAAGTGACTTTAGGAGTAAGCACTTAATTGTGTACAATAAAGTTCATGGGGAATTTACATTAATATCACCTGGTCTCAAAATCGTTACCTCTTTTTTTTTTTTTTTTTAAATATATATTTATTGAATGAAGGGCACATTGGGGTTATACAGACAATTACATAACAAAGGTAATAGAGTTATCCTTCAAGTGATTTTACAACAACTTAAACAACATAAACAACAAAAGCCAAAAAATCCCCAACCTCCCATCAGCCCTCCCTCCAACCCACAACCCTAATAAAAAGAAAATAAATAATAATAAAAAAGGAAAAAAATATATACAGTACTGTGCAAAAGTTTTAGGCAGGTGTGAAAAACTAAGAATGCTTTGAAAAATGTAAACAATAAATGTTTATTTTTTATCCATTTACATGGTAAGACTGAGCACAGCAACAAGACACAACGTAGTTATACTGCATCAGCAGGGTTTCTCCCAGACAAAGATTTCAAAGCAGACAGGGGTTTCAAAATGTGCAGTTCCAGCTCTTTTGAAGAAGACGTTGAGGATCGTAGATGCAGTGGTCAGCCAAGGAAACTTAATGCAGCTGATGAAAAACACATCAAGCTTATTAACCTTCGAAATCGGAAGATTTCAAGCAGTGGCATCAGCTCAGAACTGGCAGAAACCAGTGGTACCCAGGTACAGACATTTACTGTCCGGGGAAGTCTGGCCAGAAGTAGTCTTCATGGAAGAGTTGCAGCCAAAAAGCTCTACCCCGACAAGGAAACAAGGCCAAGTGACTGAACTAACCACGTAAACATAGAAACTAGGGTGCAGAAACATGGCAGAAGGTGCTCTGGACTGATGAGTCAAAATTAGAAATATTTGGCTGTAGAAGAAGGCAGTTTGTTCGCTGGAGACTGGAGAGAGGTACAATAATGAGAGTCTGTAGGCAACAGTGAAGCATGGTAGAGGTTCCTTTCCAGTTTGGGGCTGCATTTCTGCAAGTGGAGTTGGAGATTTGGTCAGGATGAATGGTGTCCTCAATGCTGAGAAATACAGGCAGATACTAATCCATCATGCAATACCATCAGGGAGGCGTATGATTGGCACCAAATGTATTCTGCAGCAGGAACATAACCCCAAACATACAGCCAATGTCATTAACAACTATCTTCAGCCTAAAGAAGAACAGAAAGTCCTTCAAGTGATGGTATGTCCCCCACAGAGCCCTAATCTCTACATCATCGAGTCTGGGTTTACATGAAGAGACAGACGAATTTTAGGAAGCCTACATCCACAGAAGATCTGTGGTTAGTTCTCCAAGATGTTTGGAACAATTTACCAGCCGAGTTCCTTCAAAAACTGCGCAAGTGTATCTGGAAGAATTGATGCTATTTTGAGGCAAAGGGTGGTCACACCAAATATTGATTTAATTTAGAATTTTCTTCTGTTCCTTCACTGCATTTAGTTAATTAATGAAGAATTGATGAAAATAAACTGTTAACACTTCCATTTTTGAAAGCATTCTTAGTTTACAGCACTTTTTCACACCTGCCTAAAACTTTTGCACAGTACTGTATATATACAAAGTAAAGAAATAAAGGCCAGCATATAAGGGAAAATAAAATCTTGACATACAATATTATTCACAAGACATGTTAAGGAAAAGAAAAGTTGTGGACTCAAGTGCTGGAAGTTGCTTGTTGGGTCTTGTTTTTCTCGCTGGCGGCTGCCCACCTGTCCAGCAGAGGTTGCCATGTTTTTTGGAAGTGTCTATGTTTGTTATTAATTATATAGCGGAGTCTTTCCATATGCAATACGTTGCCCAACTCTCTAGGCCACTGTTGGAATAGGGGGCCAGCGTCTGACTTCCACTGTTGCAAGATGAGGCGCCTGCCCAGCAGAGTACGGAGGGAAATGGCTTGCCCTTCATAACTTGTGATGTTGGGGTCATACAACACTGAACCAAAGATGGCAAGGAGTGGGTCTGGTGTAATAATTTTTTGGAAGGCCTTTGAAATGTAGTCAAATATAAGAGACCAGAAGGAAGTTAGCTTAGAACAAGACCAAAACTGATGAGTTAGAGTACCAGTATGTTGTTTACATTTATCGCACAAAGGAGAAATGTTGGGGTAAATGCCATGGAGCCTGGCTTTGGAGAAATGCAGTCTGTGGACTACCTTAAATTGAATTAGGGAATGCCTGGAGTTAATAGAGCTACTGTGGATTCTATCCATAATTCCCTCCCAAGCGGTTGAAATTTCCATGTTAAGTTCCTGCTCCCAATAGTTTTTCAACCTGTCAGTGGGCACTACTTCATGGCCCCTTAGCATATCATATAGAATGGAAACTGTGCACCTGCTTCCTGGTATAAGGCGTTGAAGACTGTCCAGTGTGATGTGTTTGGGCATATGCTCGTAGTGTGGTATATGAGTCTTAATGTAATTCCTAATCTGGAGGAACCTGAAGAAGTGTACAGACGGTAAATCGTAGGTCTGTTGAAGTTGTTGAAATGACATTAGGTTACCTTCAGAGTACAGATCCCTCACAAACACAATATTTTTGTCTTTCCATCTGGAAAAGGCTAGATCCATCAAAGCAGGTGTAAAAGCATGGTTGTGACAAATTGGACTGTTTATGTAGACTTTGGGTAAATCAAGAAAAGATTGAATTTGTTTCCAGATTCTTAAGGAGTGAAGGATTACAGGGTTATTTATATAGGGCGGTGTTTTTATTTTTGCTGGGTTATTAAGAAGTGCTGGAAGGGAGGTAGCACCACATGAGGATATTTCTATCTGAAGCCATGAGGGCACGTCCCCTTGACTACTGGCGGTTGGCATACCATCTTTCCAGTATAGTAGCGCATTCAAATTAGCGGCCCAATAGTATAGCTTAAAGTTTGGCAACCCAAAACCTCCTTCTGCCCTACACTTCCCTAAGTGTTTTTGGGATATTCTGGCTCTTTTATTGTTCCATATGAAGGCAGATATGATGGTGTCCAGCTTTTTAAAATAAAATCGTTACCTCTTTATATGCCTCTGACAATCATGGACAATCAGGTCTGACAGAGAAACAGTGGGGGATCAAAAATGTCACCAGCAAGTTAAACATTCATTAACATGGGTTACTGACGATAATGTCTTTTTCTCTAAGTCTCATGTGTCATGACCTGTTCATATAGGCACTCTGGCATGCAGAAATAACAACTGCTTTAGATAGATAATGGATTTTCACTTTATACTTTTCTAGAATGTGAACAGTGCTCCATGTAAGAATGGTAGTTTAAAACATTATTAAATTAACAAGAAATAATATCCGAATTTAGAGAATGAACCATCTTGAACCCGTCAAAAACGCCTGTGTACTACTAAAGTTAGCAGGCTTCTCTCATAATGTGACTGTTTACTGCAAGAGGAGTTTGCTAATCATTGTAGCGATAATAACAGCGAAGACAAGCAATGGTGCTGTCAAGGGCATATGCCCACACAGTCAGGAATGGTGTTATTAATTGCTAAAATCCCATTTCAGAGGCTAAAATGATGTCAGTTAAAGTGTTTGTGGAGAAGTTTGTGGGCATTTTGTGCAAAAAAGATAAGGCTCCTGTCTAAATGAATGGGGAGAGACTCAGAACTCCACATAAGATGGTCAAACAGACATTAAAAGTCATCATGTGTATCCACATTTAAGTGTTTTCAGTTTTCCTGGTATGGCTATTAAAAGTGGAAATGTGCAGGGGAGGTCGAAACGTTGGCTACTTCTGTGAGGGGACAGGAGGTAGGGGTGGACAGATGTAGTAATATACTTCCCCCAATCTGCTTGGGGTGGGCAGTATAAAATAATTTATCTTGTTCACTGACAGGTTACCAGTCTTGCATATAGTTCCTTTAAGACAAACGGTTGGCCACACATGCAAAACATGAATACAGTGGGGATACACATATGCATTACACACAAATCATTGCCAGAGGACTGTGTGTGCAGTTGGAGATGCCTCCATATGGAGGATAGGCATTAAAGCAACATTATGTAATAATTTGACCTTAAAATAACAGCTTCCAAATATTTTTTTGTTACACTGACTTGTGATACTGAGAATGGTGACTGTCACTTCGGTGGCCACCTCCAGGGAGAACTACGTCATTCTTTGTCACCAACACACACAACAACAACTAGGAGAAAGCGAGAAAGAGAAAGAGAGAGAATAACTGAGCACGAGGCCAAACAAGAGTCAAATGCTGAGCTGGCCTTCTATCTGTCTTGTATTGGACTTGCTTGTGCTTGCTTGATGTTTGGCTGTGTTAGGAACGTTTTCGACTTGTTAGTTTTTCATCATAAACATCCCTGGCAGTGTTTTTTTTAGGACAGAATGCGTTTTAGGCTGTAACTTTATCGGTGTCATTCCAGTGTGATGGAGATTTGTAGTTTTTCCAGATGCCCAAAGTAATCGACCTCAGTCCCCTCTCATGCTAGCATCCAAATAAGTTCATTTTATGTCACTAGCCACAATAAATAAAACTATGCAGAGTTGTATGTGTAAAAATGTGTAACATTACTCAACCTTGCCAGTCGACATGCTTTTTTGGCTTTTGTCGTTGTCAGTTCCATTTCCTTCAGCTTGTCAACAAATTCACTTGTACCATTGTCAATAAGGAGTCTCAAAGTGCGATCTGTATTCATGACAGTGGTGTAAAAGTGAACTACACTCTGAAATTTTAAGGGGAGCAAAGAATACCAATATGTAATACTGTATGTGACTTGAGCAAAGTCCATATAGTTTATAGTTGGGTGCATGATATTTAAAAAGAAAAAAAACAACTCTCCAAAGCTCCCATGTTTAGTCCTATGAAGGCCGGTACCACTGGGATTTAGTATGTTACTGCCTCTCACTGTTCCCATCAATCCAATCAAATTTGAGTCGAAGCTGCCATTGCAGCAACAATAACAAAAGTTTACGGTAGGGCAGGGTTTCTTCACACTCACTGCCTTGCCCTAATGACTAAGGCTCTATGTATCAGAGTAAGCCTTAGGATCATCCCTGGAGCCCAGCCATATCTCAATCTCCTTTTTAAGAAGAGTGACTGAGCTGACACCTGTTCACCAGCTTCGCTGATACCGCAGTCAATGCTACTGAGAGTGCTGTGAAAGCAACGCCACTCAGAAAAGCTCCTAAAATGGTAAGATGATGGATTTTGACTGAATAGTACTCCCTTACTCCATTACTCACTTTTCGTTCCTCATTTTGCTCTCTCCTCTTCTCTCACTGGCATCCCTTTCTCTCCCTCTTTCTCTGTGAACCATATTTCCCCATCTTCCTCTATTTCAAAGAGACTCATGAAGCCTTTTGCCACCCATTCACGTTGTGCTATACAAACATTACAATGGAAGATCCCTGTTAAGCTTAGCCAAAATACTCGAAGAGTAAATAGCTTGTGCAGTTACCATCATGCAGGGAGGATTAATTTATAAGCTGGCCTAGGCTGCAGCCTAGGGCCCCCACGGGTACAAGGGCCCCGGATTGGCCAGAATGTTTTTAATTTTGTTGAAATGTACTACAGAGAAAAAAAATCTTGATGCCTATTGGCTCATAAGAAATGTTTATAAAACTAAGCATCTGATTGGGTAGATATTGCCCAGTTCTAAATGTCAATTTTGTTGTACTTGACAGCATTGCGCAAAATGCAGAGCACCTCACCTGTTGTAGCTGCTACAAATCCCGCTAACGTAATCTTAAACTAGGATACAATTCATGAGCATATGAGGACATATGGATGAAAAATTGAATTGGATTTCGCCAGTCTCATTAAGGACTTCTCTGCCTGAAGAACTAGGAAGAAAATCATCTAAAGGTAAGTATGTGTATCTAATGGTGATTAGCTGTTGCTGCATTGTCGATGTTACTATGCGCTGCTGCCGTGTTCATTGAATTTTTCGCTTGAGTTTTTCAACAGTTCAATTTGTGTCTCTGTAAGAAGGTTGTGATTTTGCCACAGTAGAACTGCTAAAGCATGATGAGTAATGGGGGCCCCACTCAAACTGTTGCCTAGGGGCCCATGACCACTTTAATCCGCCACTGTCATCATGACTCAATAGTTAATTCAAAATCAATTTGGCCTTCCCTGCTATTTGAGCCATAGGCTCCTTGACATTCAGTGCATCAGGTGGTCAGGTCAATTTTAAAATTCAAATGGTCCAATTGGTTGAGTCAAAATGGAAAAATATGTTTCCGTCTTGAATATATTGCTCTTGCATAAAGCATGTGCTTATAAGTAATATAACATAAGGCTTTTGGGTACCACTTTACAATAAGGGTCCCTTTATAAAGGTTTATAAATGGTTTATAAATGAGGTTGTAAACCCTTTATAACTCCTTAGTAAACCCTTATAAACAAGATATAACTAGTGTTTTCATTAATCTATGCGGGCTCACTATTTGGCAAGATCACCATCTTTCTATACCAACCGATTGTCCATCCCTTAACTGGCTATCCTTAGTAAACCATTATAAATGAGTTATAACTCAAGTTTTCATTAATCTATGCGGGCTCACTATTTGGGTTTATAAATGGTTTACAACTCATTTATAATGGTTCACTAAGAATAGCCAGTTAAGGGATGGACAATGGGTTGGCAGCCTATAGAAAGCCAAATCGTGAGCCCGCATAGATAAATGAAAACATGAGTTTTAACTCGTTTATAATATTTTACTCAGGATTTGTAAAGGGTTTACAACCTCATTTATAGCCCAATTATAAACCATTTATAAACCCAAATAGTGAGCCCGCATAGATTAATGAAAACATGAGTTATAACTCATTTATAATGGTTCACTAAGGATAGCCAGTTAAGGGATGGACAATGGGTTGGCAGCCTATAGAAAGCCAAATCGTCAGCCCGCATAGATTAATGAAAACATGACCGATACCAGTATCGGGTATCGGGTCGATACTTCGTTAAAATACTCGTACTCGTACTCGTTTTAAATTGCCGATACCAAAAACCAATACCCAGTGTTGCGTCTTAACGCGTGTGTTTTCTTCTCCTCTACTGTCTATGCCTGCCAGGTGTGAGAACGCCGAGTTGCATAGAGGCCGAGAGCGGTATTGCAGACAGATAAGTTGAGGTTGAACTTGCAGTTTAAATCAATTCAATAACAGCTTGGATACGATGTGTGGAGGTGGCTTGCGTAAGCTAACGGTTTCGCTAGAGATTTTAAACTTAACACGTATGACCTCCAGTAAAGGTAAGTGCTATCTTCGGCTATTTTATGTTTTGCAGTTAACTTAGAACTGCTGTTACATAGGCAAAGTGTAGGGGCTAGCCTACTGTCTTTAGCGACGCTGCGCCTAAAACATATTATTGCCATTTGCTACGGTTGATTGACGGGGACAGGAATGTATTTGTTTTCTCCTCTTTTACCCGGACGCATTTAGGTCTCGAAAGGAGGACATGTGAGGGTAAAAGAGGACGTCTGCCTTGTCTTGTGTTTCAGGAATCTTGTTGACTTGCTAGTTTGTCATAAACACCCGCTAGCAAGTAGCCGCTAGCAAGACATCCCATTAGCGATGTTAGCAAGGTTGTTTTAACACTCTTGGACATTGATGCTAGTATTACGTGCTCTTGCGTTAACTTATTTGCAATGTTATTGTGATAGCTATGTTGGCTAGGTTGCAAACAACTTCCCTAACACAGTCAAACATCAGGCAAGTGTCAATTTGGCTGCAAGAACGTAGCCCAGTTAATTGTCAACATTAAACTCTAGTAAGAAATCGTTATACCGTTGTGCTGCCTTAACGGCGATTTGGACTCATTTTAAGATGAATTATGACAGGAGTAAGGCACAGTGTAAGATCTGCACTGTTACAGTGTCGAGGGGCGGAAAGGAAAGTACTTCGTTTGACACAAGCATTTTGATTAAACATCTGAAGACGCACCATAGTGCTAAGCACACATAGTTCACTCATGCCAGTGGCGCAAGAGACCAAAGCAACCAATATTTACTGACGTCTTTCAAAAGGAAAAAACGCGCACGCACACAGACAGAGAGAGAGAGTGAAGGGGAGGAAGCGAGTTGTTGATCCTTTTGTAACTGAACTGTGCTCATGTTCTTATTCAGGATAGTTCTGTTCACTTTTTGTTAAGCAGACTGTGTTGTTAACTATGCAGCAAATTAAATTGCCATCTGTCTATATTTAAATTTTGTCTAATGTGATGATATTGACTCTTTTTTTTTTGTTTAAACCAGAAAGCTCTGTTTATTTTTGGCTTGGGATAGCCTTCTGTTAATGTTGTACTATAGGCTTGACATAACCTGCAGAGGATAAAATAAAATCTTTCATGGAAACCAAATCTTGGAAGTATCGGTATCGGTACTCGGTATCGGCAAGTACACAAATAAAAATACTCGTACTCGTATCGGTTTGTAAAAAAGTGGTATCGGTGCATCCCTAGTTATAACTCATTTATAATGGTTTCCTAAGGATAGCCAGTTAAAGGATGGACAATTGGTTGGTATAGAAAGATGGTGATCTTGCCAAATAGTGAGCCCGCATAGATTAATGAAAACACTAGTTATAACTTGTTTATAAGGGTTTACTAAGGATTTATAAAGGGTTTACAACCTCATTTGTAAACCATTTATAAACCTTTATAAAGGGACCCTTATTGTAAAGTGGTACCGGCTTTTGAAAGCAAGACAAATGTTGAAGACCACTTCACTAGAGGCGGTAATCATTTTAACATCACACCACTGACTGCCAGACACTTTTCACTCACTGTTGGTAGTTATCACTCTCAAAATAATTGAACCAAAATATTTATTATATAATAATCAAAGTGCCTTACAGCACCCACCATTTTCGAATCCTGGAAGAACAGAACTCATGACCTTGGCTTGCTATTGCTCTCATGACTATCAAGCCCTGTCATCAAAGTCTGAATCTGACTCACAGCAGTGAGATGTAATCAAGTGTTGATAAAACATGGTGCTGTGTGGCTGTACAGGGGACAGTGTTACTCTTTCACACACACACACACACACACACACACACACACACACACACACACAGAGAGAGAGAGAGAGCGAGAGAGAGAGAGAGAAGCAGCAGTCTACTACTACAAAAGTAATGAATGTCTCTAGTGCTTACACAGCCATTGTGATGTCATGGACCAATCAATGAGATTCACGCCAATCAATAACCGCAGTGAGGCACAGGCTTTCTAGGAAATGCACCTCGGCGTCTCTCTGTACGTGTCACTCTTATCATGAGGAACACTGCCGTACAACACCCATCAAGAAAAGACTTTGAATGCCGATCGCCTGACTTAAACTGATTAACCCTGGTCAAGTGGGAATGGGGTCTTCAACAAGAAAAAAACAGAACTCACTACTTTTACAACAGGTTACACCATTTGGTCAAATTGTAAAGACAGTCCAGATTTTCCATCAGATGGTATGGACCAGACCCAGACAAAGAGCATGGTGATGAGAGAAAAGCTGCTGTAAAGCGTAGGTGTTATTTTTTTGCTGCCTTGCCGTGGAGTAACTGAGACGTCACATGCAGTTTTCTGCTGGGAGGTTCCTACATGGATCCTCTCAATTTAACCTCCTCCCATAAAGACCGGCCCCCCCTATCTGCTGAGGTGACAGCCACTGAAGGGAGAAAAATGAAATCTGACAGCCAGCCGCGATGGTTGGGTGACAAGATGGATTTTGTGTGTGTGTGTGTGTGTGTGTGTGTGTGTGTGTGTGTGTGTGTGTGTGTGTGTGTATGTGTGTGAACTAGAAGGAGAAAATGTGGTAGTTAACAGAGTCAGCTAGAATAACAGATTGTGATCAATATAATACAGACTGGATGGATAGATGGAGAGAGAGTGAGAGATACACTAACATTCATACATACATAAATACATACATAGAGGCTTGTTAAATTGAAACAAGTCTCTTTGTCTAGAACACAAAGAAAAAGCTCTTTCATGACCTATTGTTGTACAAATGGCCGACAGGAGTAATTACGAAGATCACACTATATATTAAGCTTGCAAAAAAACTCATTACTGGTGTCTCCCTGCCTAAAGCTGTTGTTGCTTAGATTTATCAAACTTTAAGAAAGCCTTTTATAACTCGCTACAGCTTTCCATCTTAAAAAACAAATGACTCCGTGGCATATGCTCTGTCAGCTGGCAAAGCAGCGGCCTGCAAAGAGTTTGTGAGTGATGTGGTGCATATTGATAGTTCAATTCCAATCACAACTTTTCATCCATAAAGAGGTTTATTGCTGTTATTAGCACAAAACAAATAGGCTTTTTCAGATAGATAATGAGAGTAAGAAAATGTTGAATATTTGGAATATTGCAAATATGGTTGTGATTACCATTGTGGTTGCAATGCATCGGTTTTGGCATAAACACTTTGTTGTATGTAGTTAATGAGCAGTCCGTTGGTTATATTGATAACACAGTGTAGGTGACAGAATCTCTATGCAAAATGGAATTTTCAGACGTGTGATTTACAAGAATTATGAAGATGGAAAAGCTAGTGGTCCACAAAGAAATGACTGAAGGAAGTGTAAAGGGGCCAGAGCCAAGGAGGGTTGGTGGTGGGTAGGGCAGGGCTGCCAAGGACTTTAAATATCCCATTAACAATTTCAGCCTAAATCAAGGATTGGCCGAGCCAACGGGACATTCATCTACAGCAATTTTAGCCAAACTGAGAGTAGGGCGTGCGCACACACACCCCCACACCCACACCCACACCCACACACACACACACACACACACCTCCCTCAGGACTTCTCTTGTAAGTGAAGTAACATATTTATGACCAAGGACACCAAACTGTCTGAGCGGAACATCCATAAGAAGGGACCCTGGGGGAATTTTTCATTACCAGCAGCCCTTGCAGAAAAGTGGAGACAATGTTCTGGAGACAGTTAGGGGGATCTGACTTTTAATTGGCCAGCAGTTCACTTGCTTGAGGGGGGTCAGACCAAGTGCGGGCCTGCATTGAATAGTCTTAACAGGTTCATGAAGTCCATCTATTTATCTTGAGCCCTTTAAAAATATTGGGCTCTGGTTTGAGGTCGAAAACGGTTGGCTCTTTCCAGATGCCTGAATCTTTAAATGGGTTTAACCTTTTAAAACAAACATCCTTTGAAAAGCCTTCCAGGAAATGTGTTAGCTTTGAGGACATCCAAGATAGATTAATAACAGAAGCCCATAACATCGGTTTGCTCCTACTCCCTTGCAAAAAAAAAATATGAAGGCTTAATGTATTATTGGGCAATGATGGTTTGTAATCTGCGCATTCAATGTATGTCACCACACCTATGTCCAAAACCCACACCTCGGGGTAACTTTTAATTTAATGCCGGATTTTAATTGAATCTCCCGCACAGAATAGGCCATTTTCATTAGGTTAATATTACTTGTATAGAGGCCATTAGGTTAATATTATTTGATGAGGGCCATTAGGTTAATATTAGTACTTTTACTACTATTACTTGACTTGTCAAGTCATAACCATAAAGGAATAAAACTTTAATAAAATCTACTCCCTACATGCAGTCAACAACAAGAATTTTTACATTAAAGTAAAATGTTATCTTAACTAATATTAGTACATTTTGTTGAATGAAGTCAAAGTATGATCTACAGCAGAAACAAATATTACTGAATGATGATAAATGCTAGTCAGTGGTTCCTGTGAACTAACACAATTAATAATTTCAGTTCAGAGTTACTGGGTGTAAAACAGCGCAGTTTTCACACTGAATTGCTTGCATTGCACTGAAACTGCATGTTTTCATGTTGAGAATGCATTAGCTAATGGAAATTTAGGCAACTTTCAAAGGTAGCCTCTCTAGAGCATTTCATAATAGATGACCTAATGTCACTGCAACCTGACTGATGGTCTACAGTAGCTAGCCTGGCATAGTCACAGGGATGGGTCAGCTTGTTTTTGGTGTACGCTGAGTTTACTGGAGATGTTTGTGTCTCTACCAGCAGAGAGGAAGGGGAATTCACAGCCATGGGGGTCTGTACCGGCAGGCAACTTTTATTTGGTTTTATTTTCAGATGTCATTGATTTATCACCCCAGTGTTTGTTGACCCATTCCCTCAACGGCCATGTGTATCTATGTGTATCTATGCATTACATCACTTCTACATCAAAGTAATACTGCAATTTAGAGTTTCACAAGCTGAGATCATTCACAAACTTATAAATGATAGTGCTCCGATATTTTGTTCCACAATCTCTATTTGGCGAGCCCAGTCAGACACAAACCAGATATGTATTCATACTGGTGGAACCAACCCTCGATCTCGCTACTAATCAGACTCAATGGCATATGTATATGAACATGAATGCATGTGAATTACAGTCTGCCTCATATGAGAGGTACACCTAAGCCTAAAGCCTGTAGACTGCAATAGTACAGAATGGCTGCCTCAGTGATATAGATGTATTTAAAATACATTTCATCGTCAGCTTCGTCTCACAGTTTTTTTCCATCAAATTGAGTACCTACATCCATAATTATTGAACACATTAAAAATGAGCTCATCTCCAAGTTCCCTGTAGTCTGAAAGTCTAATATCTCCACCCCTAGACATAATCTTGAGGCACTGTAATGATGAGATGTCATGATTCAGCTCACTTAAGATTTGTTTTTTCCACTGCGATGAGATGTCTTGATTGAGCTCGATGCTTACGTGTTGTTTCTCCACTGTCATCCACCTCAATCCACGCCCCCGCAATCTCTCTGCTCAGGTACCGAGTTTCATCTCAATCCACAAGCAGTTTTCAAGTGATGCGTGTCAAGAAACACAAAATACAGAGAGGTGGAAAAATGGATGGATGGTAACTGAATATGAGAATAGCAATTATTTTGTTAATGTTTCTGGCCTCCCCCCATAAGCAATGTGTCAAGTGGTTAAGTAGAAGTACAACAGATAACACAAATGATCAGCAAACAACCAGCTACATAAAGCAGTATGCTAATGTTTTGAAGCATACTGCATGAGTGCAGGGTGTTCATGTAAAAGACATACAAGTGATGATTCTAAAAGCAGTGAATGATACTCATCAGAGCACTTTAAAACATTCTGTCCAATTATCCAACACTCAATTTTCCACTTCTTTCTCAACCTTTGACACGGTAGAACCTATAGAACTCCAGATTCTGGAGCAGATTAAGCACCGATCTGTACCAGATAATAATTGCCAGATCAAGGTCATATCTAATCCTGTGTCATAGTCCACCTGGTGTCGTACCCAGTAATTGGGCCCGACTATAGTTCTCAGCCGAATAACAAGGCAAAGGAGAATAAAGTAGAGCTTCTGTCCGTAAGAAAAACAGCGAGAGAGAGTACCTCGCTTCCCCTAATTGACCCGGGGCAAGGACCTCTCATTATGGCAGAAATAATAAGGCAGTGAGAAAAAGACAAATAAACAGAGAAAAACACAAGAATTAAAAGGAACGCAGCACATACCTGCAGCACATACAGCAAATCCTCAAGTCTTTCTTCAGACACACAGCTTCACCCAGAAATAAATATATAAATAAATAAATGTTATCGAATCAGATTCATGAGCTCTCAGTGACACAGTGAGACATGCTGTGTTTGGAGGAAAGTTCTACTCCCAACACCACCTCCTCCATACAACATTAGGCGTTTGGTACAGTACTATGTACATGTGCCCTGAGCTCCATCAGGCCTCTGGTCATGTGGGGAGAGAGATGTCACCTACCTGAAAAGCGTAGGGGGGCACCTGTTGCTTTGGACCACCTGTAGCCAGGCTGAAAGGTAATCCCAGTGGATAGAATTACAGCCAATGCTGTTTATTTTCACCTCCTCCTCCCTTCTCTCTCTCTCTCTCTCTCTCTAATGATCACAAAGGCTGTGTTCTTGGTAACAAAAGGAAGTGGGGCTGGATAAAATTACAGATAGGCTCTCGTCAGCTGGTGAGTCATTGTGTGTCTCTGTGTTGATGGTAACAACCTGCCGTGTTGCACATTTTGATCTCCTGTCACCTTATCAGTTAGAGAGAGAGAGAGAGGAGGAAGATGACAGAACTGAAGTAATGACTTCTCCTGTGCAGAGAACAGGCATCACAGTGGATGACATAACATGCATCCCACATTCTGATTGGACTGTCCAGTATTCCCTACACAGCATACAGGCCTGGAAAAAAACATGAATTCATTTAAAGCTTGCTTTGACATATAGTCTGTGCATGACTTAGAATCCATACCATGATTGTTCAACATATACTGTAAAGTTGCACAAGTTCTTGCCGCCATTGAATCTTTCCTGTCTTCTTAGGAACTGCGCTCCCGTCCGGGGATGACTATATGGCTTGGGCGAGTTCACGAGGAACATGTTTTTTTACCTCACGAAATCAATGTAATTACAGTGCATGAAATGCCCTGTATTGTTATTCCTAGGCTTCTTCTTCTTCTTCTTCTTATTCTTGTTACCTTTTTCTGCGATTAATTCAGCTCGACCCGCTTAACTTAGAAACTTCGTTCAAACTTTGTCGCGTAGGTCTTGTAAAGGACACTTATGCTATGTATTTTTCACTTTTCAAAACTTTATACTTTTTAAGATATTAAAGAAAAACTAATCTAAATTTTCCCATTGACTTACATTGGGCCATTATGACATCATAATAGGGTCATTTAACTGGCTTGCACCTGTGCTTCACTGACACCTGCGCCAAGATTCCAAGGCTCCTCTTCTCTCTGTCACTCTCCATTCAACTGTATAACTAGGATTATTACTGTTAGAGACACCTTCCATACTTTACTTTTTTTCTCTCCGTTTTTATCTCTTTATCTGTCCCAGTCTACTCTCTCTCACACTCCATCTCTCTGCTTCACTCCATTTTCCTCTCCTTCTTTCAATATTTCCCCCTTCACTCTCTCTTTACTGTCTTTATCCAGAGCCACTCTTGTTCACTCTTCTGTCCTCTCTTCTTTCCTTCTTCCACTCTTCTTTCTTTTCTTCTTTCCGTCTTCCACTCTTCTTTCCTTCTTTCACACTTATTTCCTTCTTTCACTCTTCTTTCCTTCTTCCACTCTTCTTTCCTTCTTCCACTCTTCTTTCCTTTCTTCACTCTTATTTCTTTCCTTCTTTCACTCTTCTTTCTTTTCTTCTTTCCTCCTTCCACTCTTCTTCATTTCTTTACTTTTCTTCTTTCACTCTTCTTCCCTTCATTCCTTCCTTCTTTCCTCCTTTCACTCTTCTTTCTTTTCATCTTCCTTTCTTAACTTTTGCATTATCTGCAGAACCTCTTTACTGTCTTTATCCAGAGCAACTCTTGTTCACTCTTTTTTTCCTTTTTTCTTCCATTTTCCACTCTTCTTTCCTTCTTCCACTCTTCTTTTCTTTCTTCTTTCCTTCTTCCATTCTTCTTTCCTTTCTTCACTCTTCTTTCCTTTTCTTCTTACCTTCTTCCACTATTCTTGCCTTCTTCCACTCTTCTTTCCTTCTTTTACTCTTCTTTCCTTTCTTCTTTCCTTCTTCCACTCTTCTTTTCTTTCTTCTTTCCTTCTTCCATTCTTCTTTCCTTTCTTCACTCTTCTTTCCTTTTCTTCTTACCTTCTTCCACTATTCTTGCCTTCTTCCACTCTTCTTTCCTTCTTTTACTCTTCTTTCCTTTCTTCTTTCCTTCTTCCACTCTTCTTTCCTTTCTTTACTCTTCTTACTTTTCTTCTTTACTTCTTCCACTCTTCTTTCCTTCTTTTACTCTTCTTTCCTTTCTTCTTTCCTTCTTTTACTCTTCTTTCTTTTCTTCTTCCTTTCTTTACTTATGCATTTCATGCACTGGTATTTCCTTCAGGAAATGCATTTTCTAGTTATTTGTAATGTTTTTAATGGTCAATGTGACTTGTAACTGTTGTTGATATTATTTTGAAGGCCTGACTTTGTTAGAATTGCTATTGGTACCATTTTAACTTTGTTTAACGTAAATGTCCCCTTCACAGGTGATATCACCCCTGTGCTGTAGGCCTGTAAAGGTATGGGCCAATTGAATTGTTCTTCCTTTGTTTGTGCACCTGGTGGAGGGCAAATAAATCACAAGCCACACAATTTTTTGTCTCCCTTTTTTTTTTGCCTACCCTAAGACTCAATGTCACAATGTCAGTTCTCAATGTTTTATATAAACACTAGGTCACACTTGATTCTATAGGTCTAATTCCCTCATCTACCTTGGAGCACATACAGCTGAAAGTGAGTATTGAGCTTCACACTGGAAAAGAAAGGAATTTAATTGCACACACACACACACACACACACACACACACACACACACACACACACACACACACACCTGACCACATCAGCACAGTCAAGCACCAACCCCCCTTATTTACAGCAGTGATCAGAAAAGGTTTAAATCCAATAGAAAAAGATGATGTGTCCAATTACAGTGTGATTTATAAGAGCCTCAATAGCTGAAATCATTTCATCCATGGATCTGAGTCAGTGGTTGCTAATTTAATTCACCAATGCACTGCTGATTTCACACACTGCACCCCCTGAGACAAATTGCAAAGAGAAAGAAATTCTTTGCTAATTCACCTGCACTTTTGCCTTTTTCAGAACTTCAAAAAGCATACACTTTTCCACCCGCTGGCATACGGAGAGCACAAGAAAAAA
Organism: Sprattus sprattus; assembly: GCF_963457725.1. Lineage (NCBI taxonomy): Eukaryota > Metazoa > Chordata > Actinopteri > Clupeiformes > Clupeidae > Sprattus > Sprattus sprattus. Next base: position 35,758,555 of record NC_137922.1, on the reverse strand, counting down.
AAAGAAAGAAAAAAAAGAGCACTAAGAAGACGTGAAGTAAAAAGAGCACAAGGAAGAAGTGAGCAGCTTGTTGAAACTCTCTCTTTTTCTTTGGCATTGTTCTAAATAGCTTTGCATAATACGGCATTTACTCTCACACTAGTCATGGGCCTGATGGAATTTTCAACAGCAATCCCCCCCCCCCCCCAACTTTTATGTTTAACCCCCACCCCCCCAGCCACCGCCCGCCCTTCGCTGTTGCTGCTCTCCTCTTCTCACTCCAGTGAGTTCACTGCTCGTGATTGTTTGAGCAGCCTGCTTTGCTACCAACAAAGTGAAACCTCCAACACATATAGGAATCAATTTGCGATGGATTGCTGGTTCTAAATTAGCAGGCTTTCTTCAGTCCCTAGAGTGTCTCTGAGACTGCAGTCATCTCAAACATCACAAGGTCAGCAGGGAGGGACAGCCCGTGGAGTCAAAGCTATTTCTACCATTTAATCCACCAGGGAGGTCAGGGAAATAGAGCAGTGGCAAAGGGCTTGCTTGGAAGGTCATTGGCAATTGAAAATGGCGATTCTGTTCCACTCCAAATAACCAGACAAGCTGTTGGAACATCATGGACTTGTGAAAGGGAAGGGTGGTGGTGGACTAGACAGGCTGAATAAGACCACAGGCATTGGTGAATGGACCGTCTACAGAAGTTGCTCAACTAGAGCACTTGTCACAGAACCTCCTAGTGCGGTTAAACAGGGCTATTTGCTAACGACTGTTATTTGCTGTAAACTTTGTATGTACGTCAGATTCTCGTAAAGTGTGTAGGAAAGTGTAGTAATGTTTTAGTAAAGTTGTAGAAATATTAAGCCTCTGACATGCCGTATTTTCCTGGCTATTAACCGCACCCCTATTTAAACCACATTACAGTACTTTATGTAACGTGAGGGACCGAAGCAGCCACCCGACGGGCCACATGCCACCACTTGAAGGCTAACTAAGAATGCAATAAGGGCTGGTAGCTAGTGAAATGCTCGAACAGGCATGTGTGCACGTGTCCAAAGTCTCTCTCCTACTCCTGCGGGCAATGTGCGTCAAGCACAATCCCATCGCAAGGGTTTGACTTTCTCACAGTAATTGAAAACAAAAACTGTTTATTGACCACACCTGTATATTAACCACAGTTTACCCCACGTTAAGTCATTGTGTCACGTTAAACTAAATACCATGTAGTTGTGGCCATTTAAAAGTTGTATGAAGAAGGAATGGCTATTTTAAGCTAAAATACTACACCCCATCCCCTTACACATACACACACTTATTCACTCTGACAGTGAAAACCATTTATTGAGCATTTATGTAATGTTATGGTGACATGTGGGAGTGGATGCTAAACCTGTAAGGCAAATTATTCACTACATTGATATTGGATTAAGCCCTTGCTCCATTGTGCAGCTTCATATTAACATGAGTTCTTATTCAGTTCATATTGACATGGGTTCATACCCCACACACTTGCGACTATCACCTGTTAAGATGTTTCCCTAAGCTTGAGGTAGTTTATGTGACCTTGTGTGTAGTTTATGTGGATAGTTTATGTGACCTTGTGTGTAGTTTATGTGGATAGTTTATGTGACCTTGTGTGTAGTTTATGTGGATAGTTTATGTGACCTCATATGTTTTACACCTCTCGTGGAAGTTAGTGTTCCATAGCATTTCATTAAATACAGTGGGGTGGGAATACACAACACCTGTAACTTTATCGTTATGGAAGAGTGAGTGTCAATGAAAATGTGTTATCTATCCCCATGTTGTTTTTACCTGATGCATGGGATTTGTATGTGAAAGAGGGAGAGAAAGTGAGACCCATTCACACGTTACTGCCAGGTTAAACACATGCATTCCCATCTATAGTCCGCACCCGAGTATTAACTGCAGAGGTTTCACAAAATCAAATCAAATGATACTGTGTGCCTAGTGTGTGTTCTGTTCTGTTGTATTTGTGTTACAGACCCCAGGACCGTATGTGTGTATTTAATCATTTTGAAGTCCCTTCACATGTGATTGTTGCCTCTTGAAGCAGCAGGAAAAAAGTGACAAAGAGCTGAAAATACAGGAATAGCCTACATTCACAGCCTACATGCAGCATATCTTATACAGGAGCTCAAGCCATTCACTAAAGTATCTCTCCTTTAACAATGACAGAAAGAAAGTCCTTTGATTTACAAAGCAATGTCCTTACCACAGCTGGAACCCATTCTACCCATTCACCCACCCATTAGAAATAAATGATCCTCTTTGTTCTGTGCTGTTTCCATGCTTTGCTCTGTTAGTATTGACACAGAGCAGGCATTTTCAAATATATAATGGCATTTCAACGACGACCCCCACTCATCTAATGAAACTTGAGCCACTACCTGCTGGTCGGAGGCTTATCCTGGGGGCAGTAGAGACATATGAGAGATGAATATGAATCTGGGTGCGCCTGTGGGAGACCATAACCGCTGTTTACAATTATTTTTACATCTCATTAAAACATCATACAAGAGTATTTGCCTACCATCAATTTTATATTTTATATCGCTAGCAGGCTACTGGTTTTGTTGACTGTTGCGCAACAGCATGAGCTTTCAAGAAGCAAGGTAACAGAGGCAAGCTGCAGCATTGTTTCTTCATTTAATGCAACAACGATTTCCTCAACAATATTATAATACGACTGTTGCACAAAAGCAATGTCAAACCTGGAGTTGTGCCGACTGCAGTGGTCTACTCACTGAACATCTGCAGCATTGAACACGCAACTACATCACCTCAGATTTGCTAATAGCAAGGGTAACCACACAACCAGAAGACACCAACCAGCAGAGGACAGCATTTCTAGGGACTCTGTCTGACCATGAACCCTCCAACCCTTCCCCCTGACCCCCACCATCTATACATCTGCAAAGGGTAGGCTGTTCAAGCAAACCTTTTATTTTTAAAAGCACAGAATTAATACAAATATCAATAATTATATATAAATTGTAATAATTATAATATTGGAACATATAGGATATTAGAATATTAGAATATCTATCTTACAGAGTAGTGTTAGAAGATATTTTTAAATCACTGTTTTCCATGGTTCATCTTCATTTTGGTATAAACTGATCTAAACTTCTAAAGAAGGCCTGTCTGTGGAGACATGTAACATCTACTTATTGGGATACATTGAGAAACGTAAGCAAATGTCCTTCAGAGAAAAGAGCATTGCTGTATTTTGTCTGCTAGCTTTGAAAACAGATCTTTTTTATTTTACATTACGGCCCAGTTCACATACATCAATAGGCCTATTTTTAAGATCTTTATGAAATTCTTAATCCATAGCCTTGGCTACATCCTATTTGTGCTAAAGCTTTGTACACTGTCAGACCGGAGCAACCATGTTACACACAGTCTCTGCAATTTATGCATTGAAAACAGGTTATTAAAAACAGAGGACTTTGAAGGATATAAACATTGTTGACAGGCAAACTCCTTAGTTCAGCCAATGTAACTCATTCTTACAGCTGTTTCACCATCTTCCTCATCTTCTTTCACCACTGTTTCACTATCTTCCTCATCTTCTTTCACCACTGTTTCACCATCTTCCTCCCCTTCTTTCACCACTGTTTCACCATCTTCCTCCCCTTCTTTCACCATCTTCCTCCCCTTCTTTCACCATCTTCCTCCCCTTCTTTCACCACTGTTTCACCATCTTCCTCCCCTTCTTTCACCACTGTTTCACCATCTTCCTCCTCTTCTTTCGCCTTCCACTTTCGTTTTCCAATAGTAGGACAGGAAGTTGTGCTTCACATTGTTGCTGCACGGTAGTGTAATTATAAAGCTCAGAGCAAGTTAAAAGTATGGAGTCCCCTTAGGGGTTTCTGGACATACAGTATCATTGTAATCTCCTGCACTAAATCATAGATAGATATCAAGTGGGTCCTCACAGAACTGCTGTGGACTTACGCAATCAGCTGTCCTTGGAGGCCTTCTTCCAGACCGGGCCTGTTCACCACCCTTGGCTGGGTGTGTCCGCTTTAGAGTTAGATGGCACAGGCACACCCGTGGCTCTGTTGATAACCTTACTGAGACATGGGGGGGGGGGGGGGGGGGGGGGGGCAGCGTACGTCTAATGAGCGGCCGTGCTGCTGCAGTGGCTTTTTGGAAAGCACTCCAATTGTGGAAACAGTAGCCATTCAAACAGCCAGGCTCTGAGGCTTGTGGGGGCCAACAAGAATGTGGTGACTGAAGACAGACAGACAGACAGACAGACAGACAGACAGACAGACAGACAGACAGACAGACAGACAGACAGACAGACAGACAAAGACCGCTTGAAATACAATTTATTGCTGACTGCAGCTGAAGGACAAGATAAACACACATAATTCCAGCGCAGTTTGTATGTCACCAACATGGTTATTTACATGTCACTCTTCAAATGATAAATGTTGATCTAATGGCTCTTCAATGTGCTACGTAACCAACAATGACAGCAAGTACAAGTCTTCATAAAGAATTAAACATCCGTGTCAAGTCTGACATCTCTCAACATTTCTCATGGCTCATGTATGTGACACTGATTCTCACTGATCTCACCAGTACCGGTTCTTTCAACACGCACGTTGCGTAGGGCCCCGCAAATGTATTATTTATAATAAAGGCCCCGTGGCAAAAAAAAACAAAACGTGACAACGTAACTGTCCGTCGCGGACGACCCATGCGCATCATTGCATCATCAGTGTAGAAAGATGAAGCGGAGCTATCCCTCGGGGAATGAAAAAAGGAAGAGGAAGGAACTTGAAAATTCACTGCGGGAGCAGCAGTCAGGTAAAGGCTTTAACTCTCCTCTCCTGGTGGGAGAGAGGGAGGGACAGTCCGTGTTAGACCTACATCAACAGGGCGGTGAGCCCATGGGGATCCCCGGTCTCTGTGTGTGTCTTGCTAGCTTCTATAATTTTAGTTGTAGCCTTGTATAGTTACAACTGCACTTAACAAAATGGAAAGTAATGGATACATATTGACTAAGATTGAAGTTTGTTTGCTTGGATAGCCCACAGGCAAATATAGACGCAGATACGATTTATTCTTGGTGAATAAATACAACTCGTGAAATATTATGACAATGGTGCTAAATAATAAACACTTATTAATAGAGTGAGATACCGAGAAATATCAAACTGTTGCTTGAAGTATTGGTTTGATGTTTCGAGGTTAGTACGTTGTTTATTATGGCATTTTACTCTCCTTTCATTTTATAAAGACACGGTCATTGTAAATTGAAAACATGTCGTTTTGTTAAGCTTAAGTCTTCTCACGACTCAATTTGTTTGCCTAGCAACCACTTCAACAGAAAACGGACAATATGGATCTGCTAAATAAAATGGTTTTAATTCCAACACAAGTGATTCAGAGTTTGTAGTCTTTCTATAACAAATAGTTGCTTCTTCTGAGAACCTTGGCATATTTTCACTGGACCATTGAAGATTTGAAGTTAGGAGGGCCCCTTGGCAGATTTTTGCCTAGGGCCCGATGGAGGTCTGAACCGGCTCTGGATCTCACAGATCTCTTTTCACAGGATTTTCACTCCCAAAGGTGTAGAATAATAATTACAAGTCTAATAGACTGCTGTGCAGTGTGATTATTGGATGAACATAAACCTGTTTACTAAATGCTGTACAATGATGCTTACACGTGCTAACTTTATATATATATACAGGTATGTGTGTGTGTGTGTGTGTGTGTGTGTGTGTGTGTGTGTGTGTGTGTGTCTGTTTGTGTTTTTGTTTGGCAGGTGGGGGAGGCTTACGGATTTCAGTCACTGACTTAATGGATTTCATCGTGTTAACCTGAAAGATGTGATTAAATCATGTTGTAAATGATGTTTTCATACATCATGTGCCAGAGGTCAACTACATTCCTTCAAGCTCAGAATGTATCAGTAGTGTAAGACAACATTTACCCCCCCCCCCCCCTCCAGAGGCGCGCGTCGAAATTAACTTGCGCCGACATGGGCGGGGCGGAACAGAGAAGGCGTTTTTCAGGCGCAAGTGGTATTTTGCAGTTTCAAAACAACACTGCGCCGTTGACCAGAATAAACCTAGTCTAATGTCAGAGGCGCATTGTATAGAGTCTGTAGCGCGTATTCAGACGCTATTTTAAGGACGCGTGCTTGGCTGCACAGTAGGCTACACTTTACTTCTCTCGTCTACACGAGAGATTTACACCAATTTTTTGGCAAGCCATACTGTATATAATTACAAGGAAAATAAAGTATATACCACATGAGGAAATCATTGTGATATCCATATCCAAGATATTTTAAAAATAGGCATACATCTAGCGTACACATTGACCCAAATGATTCAGGTTAATTGTAATGCAGGTTCTGATGTCTGCCATCTCCTGGCAGATAAGCTGGGGACAGACGCACACTGTCCCTATCACAGTCTGCGGCGAGATAAGGAGAAAAGGGAGGGAGAGGGAGAGATCGGAAGAGAGGAGAGCCTGATCAGTGGCTGGCCGCACGCACGCGGGCACACACACACACTCACACTCACACTCACTCGCTCTCTCTCTGGCAGATGAGCTGGGGACAGACGCACACTGTCCCTATCACAGTCTGCAATAAGTTCGGCTATACATGCAGTAACGTCAGTCTAGTCCGACATGCTGGGGAATTCATAACATTTCCTGTAACACCTGACAGCCAAGAGAGGGCTAAGCAGGCGTTCTGGGAGAAGTATGGGTTCCCTGGCGTCCTTGGCGCTATAGACTGCACCCATATTCACATACGTGCCCCCCCAGTGTTTTACACAACATTGCCATGAATCATGGATGTGTCAATGACATAAATGATGGTAGATTAGAGGACTTTAGAAGACGTGAGGTTGAACTGCATGTGCCGATGGGTGCAATATTATTACCATGCATACATAACCTAGTGATTCAGTGAGGGTGAACCCAAAACATCGGAAAGTATGTTTTTGTGACTTTTATTTCAAATATGTTGCCACCAAAAAACGAATGCTAGTAACTGAAAAAATACAAACGAGAAATGAAAAGTAGAAACATTTCTCCAAACAAGCATGGGAAAATATTGCCGTGATTGTTTCTGGTAACACACGTTCTGGTGGCCTCAAGGTCTTCCTCCAGGTAATTCTGCCATTATAATAACAAGCCGCTATGGAATATGCGCTCCTCGCTCTTAAAGGGAATGTGAGATGACGCTCTGATTGGTTTGTTGCATATTACGCCCAAACCACACCTATGGCTGAGTAACCTCCTTTGGACCAACCCATTTGACATTTGTGCTGGGCGCAAGTGTGTTTTTTCCGCCGTTATAATAGCAAATGCGCCATAGAGCCGCCCACACAGCTACTTGCGTTTGGCGCTGTCCTACTTGCGTTCTGATCGTTAAAATAGGGCCCAGAGGCTTTCCCCAGCAACAGTGCATAAAAGTAAAAGTGAGTTAGTCAGCGTCTGCTCCTGTCTGACTCCATGCCTCTACTTCAAGGGTTCTAGAGGTTCTGGGCCTCAGGAGAGCACTTGTCATGTTGAGCCGGGGCCAGAGCCCGTGTCAGAAACCCCTTCCGGTTCCTTAGGTTCAGCAGGCGGTCCCCCTGGGCATGCCAGCACATGACAGAGGAAGCATGAGTGTGCGACCTGTGCTCCGACTTACATGGTAGGATCTGCAGTGAACCATATGGCAAAGTCATATAAGCAGGGATTCTCTCCATAACCTGTGTTTCTCAGGGGTGGAAGGATGATTCTTTCATGGTTCACTTTTCACTTTGAGAGGGTGGAACATTTTACGTGATACAGAAATGAAATGTCTTCATTTTTGTATGCAGGAGGCGGTCTTTACAGATAGCGGAAGTGTCCATTCCAGGTGGATTTTGCTCCGAGCAACGAGTTTTGGTGGATTATTTTTTGTTGTTTGTTTGCAGACACGCTGCATATCCCAGAGGTTGTTGCGGATTTTGGAAACAGCCTGGCGTGCCATATGTTAACTGGTTTTCTCTCAAAGCACTTGGCAAGGAATACGAATCTACACATCTCTTCAGTCACATTCTCTTGGACTTGCTCTCGGTATTTCCACCGTATTTCTCAGGGCCTCATTCCTTAGTCTTGCTGAGCGCCAGCTCCATCTGCTTAAGAGTGCTGGAGTGTGTCTAGGCTCTCCAAACATGAGACAGAATCCGAACTTCCAGTGTCAATTGATCTGTGAGCCTTTTTATATATTGGCTTTGAATCTGGTGATCAAACCCCAACCTAAAGCCAGCTTCTACTGCTTCCCCCCAAATCTGATGCAACAACAACCAACTAACCAAGGTCAGTCAGACGCTGTGACACCATCCTCCATGTATTCTAGTATCTCATTGAACTTATGGTTACTCTTATGCAATCTATTCCAGTGTACCAGATGAGTCACATATTGCATTACCAGGTCATCACTGAAGATGTATGAAAGTTTGGTTGTATATTTTCACACTTATTAAAAGTTATATTTCTATTCCAGTCATGATATTTGAAGAACAGGACTTTAACTAAACTTTGAATCAACTAAGCAGGAGAACACCGTCTAAAATATATACATGTCGGTGAGGTGAGATTTTATTTTAAAAGCATTGCAGTGGTATATAATTTACGTTCCACTGACCACGTATTCAATATTTTTCAACAATTTCTAAGAACAGAGACCTTGGGCCTCTCTCAATGTTTATAACAGACTCTCTGCAAGAAGACACAGTATTGCATCTCTTGGCTTCTGAGTGTGCAATTGAATTGAATGTGGAGTATCTAATTGGGTCTCTGTCCTGACTCTTTGCGTTTGCTGCCCTCCCTCTCTCCCTCCCTCCTTCCCTCTCTCTCTCTCTTGACAAGGAGTGAAGAACAGACCAGAACAGAAGCCAAGGGAAAAAAGAGAGAGAGATGAAACGATAAGAAACGCCCAAGGAGAAATGTACAATGACTTCATTAACGAGGTGGCTCTGTGTTCTGCCCTGTTCTGGGCTCTGTCCCTGACAGCGCTCCCTTACGAGGTCTCGTGATTTAGCGCCTCGGATTTCACTGGCCGTTGAATTTTTCATCTCTCACCTCACCTCAGTAACTAGTGATTAAACCTTGGAGCTGGAGAGCTCTGGCGTGCTCGCTTCCAGCGCTTCTTTAGCAGTTCCCTCACATCCGTCTGATTGGTTAAAGCGGCCTGGGATTGATTCCATCTGACCACAGCAGGGCCGTGCGACCCCAGATGTCTGTGTTGAGGAGTAGGAGGAAGATTCAAGGAGAAGGCTGCAGCAACATTAATACTATAAACAGACTGTAATCGTTGTTAACGAACTATATGTTTCAAAGCTCATTTACAAGAGTATCTTCATATTAGGTCCTCCCCTTATCTCTTTTTTGGTCTCTTCATTCTTTTTCTTTCTTTCTTTCTGTACATCTTTCATTCAAACCACATGGCGAGTCTAAAAGGCTGCTGTGTTTGTAAAGCAAAGTGATTGAGCTAAACAAAACAAACACTGAATACAACTGTCAGAGTCAATATTGCCCCGCCACAGCCTGTAATAAGCTTTGGAGCTTCAGTTAGTTTGTACGTGTGTTTATCTCTGCGATCCATCACAACATGAAAAACCTCCTCCCCTGCTGCTACAGTTTTATAGAGGACCTATTACGCTCATTTTCAATGTTTATCATTTCATTTGGGGGGTCTACTAGAGTAGATTCACATGCTTCAATGTTCCAATAACATATTTGTACATCTCTATTCACACTCTGTTGGAACGCTCTGTTAGAACTCCTGTATCCTCCCTATGTGTGCTCTGATTGGTCAGCTAGGCAGGCAATAAGGAGTGTGTTACAAGGTTACATTATCTTGTAATAAAGGAAAAGGGCTGGAATTCCATTCTGGAAAGGCATTTCAGGCAGATGAGATAGGTGGTTTGTGGGGGAGAGGGTTACTGCCTGTAACTTTGAAGACCTTTTACATGCACAAAAAGCTTTATAACACTCTAAAGGAAAGTGGGGGGAAAAAGCATAATAGGTCCTCTTTAATGACAACAATCCACTTCACAAACCTGACAAGAGGCATGTGTTCCAGGTATATGAAATTTCTCTGACACTAGAAGTTTTGGTCACTTCCTTGAGATCGCTGTGGAAGAAGTTCATAAATTTCATCCAACTGCTATGCGCTTTGTGTCTGTTTTTTTTTCCACTTCACCCCAAAGATATATATCAGACCTTTGGGAAATCAAAAGTAACTATGGACTCAGGCCTCCTCCATTCCACCTCTGCTTAACCCTACAGCACTGTCAGCACCTGATACTTTCCCACAGAACAGGTGAACATAGTATTTCCTTTTTGATTCTATATGTATATGTCAAGCCCGAGAACAATGTTAAACTTAGTGCTATTTATCTCTTTGTTTCTGAAATTAAGTCTACAAATCTACAACATGCACATCACGATACAGTGCATGAGGAGTTCAAATCAATAAAATCGATATGTTTTGGCAGCTCTTGTCACGGATAGAGTGTGAAAACATTCAGGTCTACTAAAGGTTTCTGATGTTTAAACCGATGATGTCTGCTTAACATCCTGCCCTAGACGTGAGGGCTGCCTGGTTGTATTTGTGAGATTTCTACCCTCTCGCTCAGTTGTTGTCTCCCTTGATGGATGCAGAGGAGGTTTTTTTTGGCACCTCTGGTGCCGGCGCGGTGTTTCCGTCCCAATGGGCCGTGTCATGGCGACAGTGTTTCCTCCATAGCGACACGCCGCCAAAGCAGCTCTCGTGTTGCTGACATTAATAGCCTTTTATAACTCTCTCAAAATTGTCTTCATTTCCAACCCTGTCACCGGATCAGGGATTTCTGGCATGTTTGTTTTTTTTTTTTTTTTATTGAATCCAATTACACGCGGCACTTTATCACCAGACATGAAAATAACACCAAGAGAGCCATCACAAATTTACATGAAATTGTGATAAACAATTGAATTGCAGCCACAGGTCATGATTAATCTCAGAACGCTGTTGGATATGTGTGTGTGTGTGTTGGAAACGAAACACATATCATGATAGTCATGTTGTGTCCGAGGCCTGTGTGGTGAACTCCGGCATTGCCTTGGAGGACGAGGAGGACACCACCATGACGGACGTCCACACAGATGGGCTCTCATCATAATCTATGTCTGTGTGTGTGTGTTCAGGAGAGACGGATGCCCTTGCCTCTGTCCATTACCTTTCTGTAATACAGTTTCAAAAATATTCAAGGCACCCCTCCCACCCCAAATCATCTGAGGCAGACTTGTGAATTTCTTCTGGCAGCCATCTGTGTGTGTGTGTGTGTATGTGGGTGTGTCTAGGGGGTCATTCTCAGTGCATGTAAACATGTCCAGTCGTGCCCGTTAGACTAATGGTCATAGCCAGCTAGCCTGATGGTTAGTCTGGTGGCCATCTTCAATGATTCCTGGTTTACTCATACAAGTTATACTTGTATCCAAAGTGTTATCTGTTTTTGACTGGCACATGACGGCTTATTAAGGGTGGACCTTTGAGGCCAATCATTTGATCAAAAATATCTTCATTCTTCATTATTGATCATCTTCATACCATAGTATTTATATGAAAAAAAACGGTATGATAATGTTAAGTAATTTTTGGGGATGGACACATCTTACCTGAATATCTTCTCCATTTTGCAATGTTAAGATTTGAGTATATATTTATTTTCGTGGCACTGCGGTCCCTTGGTATCTGTACCTTTGTCTCTACCAAGGGGTGAATGTAAGCGCTTGCAGAAGAAAATACCGTTTGAAGTGCACTTGGAGCTGATATTGAGGTGTCACAACGATGCTACATGTAATTGTCTCATCAAACCTCCACCTGTCACTGTCGACTTGAGGACTCCTACTAAAGGGATGTCTGGTCTCATTATTTGTGTGTGTGGGTGTGTGGGAGTGTGTGTGCTGCTGGGCAGATGAGTAGGTGTGTAAGTGTAGAGAGAAACAGTGTTGAATTTTATCCAAAAACACTCCCGCCGTCTGTGCATGCGCCCTCCCTTGCCTGACTGACTGTTGTGGTATTCATTATCACTTGCGTCGAAGTCTGTGAACAGGTGCCTAAAAAAAGCAGTGGTAGCAGTGGTGGTGGCGACGCGCGGAGGGGGATAGTGAAGGTGACTGCAAATGACATTTCTGATGAGGACACCATCAGAGCAGCGAGCCTCATCGCTATGGGAACATTGAGGAGACGTAGATTTTTAAAGTGTTCTCTCGCGCCCAGGGTTCTTAAAATAGCGTGTTTGTATCTGCTGAGGTCTCGGCACATTACAAGTCAAATGTCTGATTTACACTTCTCTTTTGAAGTTTAACACGGAAGTCAAGTACTTCCTTTAGATTTTTATAAATCATTCATGTCCACTAAATAGACTTTTACAAGTCTTTTATATCCAATAAAAAAATTGGGCATTTCTGTGAAGTGCTGACAGTTTTGTGGGATTCTTTTGAACAGGATATATAAATTAAGTCTTGCACAGGCTTTAAAGAGGGAGTCAAGGACTTTAGCTTACCTGACAGTCCTTTGATGACGACATGATTGCTTGTTGTTTCTCTTCTCCCCACTGGGGTTGGTTGAGTTCAATGCAGCTAGTATGGCTCTAACCCATTGCTGTCTGTGAAAATGTCAAGTTAATACATCAACATATTGAGTTACTGCTGTGTCATTTTGTTCACTGGATGGAAATCTCAGTTAAAATTTAATATATAACTGTGCACATCAACATCCACATCAGTCCACACCACAACCTTCACAAATATCTAATCATTGATCTTGTGGTCTACCAGTGGGGAATATGTCGATGTTGATAAAATAGAGTCTAGTTTGAGAAATGGTTCTTGCTGGAAATCAGTATTTGCCAATCATAAGGCTGGAGCCACTGCCCCCAGTGTGTGACACTGACACAGTCAAGGTCAGAGACTGAATTACCAACGGAGAAACATATTCTAGAAAGTTCTCTTTGGACAGCAATGTCTACCTTATTTAAAATCAAAGATCTGCTCTCCACTGGGTAATATTGCCTCCAATGCAGCCTGTCCTCCACTGGGAAATGCTGGCCAGATGTTAACAGTTAAATTAATTTCATGACCCATTTTTTTATGTAAAACAGAGACGAGCAGGAATCGTAATGTATCATACTGATTACTAGCCTGACGATGTCATACTCATAATTCTAGTCAGAATATGAGTCTGAAACTGAACCATTGGGCTGTGATTGTGGGGCGTGTTTCAACGAACCAGGAAAGAAAATTCCTCTTCGCTGAATTGGATACCTAGAACCAATCAGAGCAACGTAGTATTACCATCTGATAGATTAAACTTTTACCTGATCCCGTAGGAAGGATGGCAAAAACATCTTTTCAATCGACAAATGCCTTGATCGCGTTTCTATGTTCCTCTTTCAAAATGAATGCGCTGTCAATATCTGTTGAGATATGCCTGCTCACATTACTTAATTAGCACTCAAGGCTAGAAGCTACCTTTTGTTTCAATATTTTTTTTGTCTACGCGTTAGGATAATCAATAATGGTCTAGAGTGCTTCAGTTAAGACCTACAATCCTCGGCAACATTCGTGTTGCACATACACAACTAACCGACAATGTAGACATAAAAAAAGTCGTGTAGATAGCTTAAATCATATAAAATATGTCCCACTAAGCTCCCGAGACGGCGCCATCTTTGTTCGATGTATATTCTATCTATCTAATCAACTCAAGCGTTGGTTGGTCATCTGTCCATCAATGTATAAAGCCCGTCCTTACAATTTGATAGTTCAGATCACTTTTCTGAGACGTTTAATCTCTCCCAACTAGCTCAATTCCAGACTGAATTTCCCAGACCAAAAATTTTGTGGGCGGAGTTCAGGCTGGTATCCAGGCTAACTGATTACTGCAATTGCAATGACAATTCTAGCAGTTTTACCTTTAAATGGTAACTGCAGTAATGCATTTCCGTTTGTCCATTTAGCTGCCACATGTATACAAAATGCATGTAGGCTATACATCTTCCTCAGTATGTGTGCATCACAGAGAACTGAACTCATGACCTTGGTATAAGTACCTGGAGGTATTGAGCTGCAGGAATAGAGTAGACACAAGATAAATTATTGATCTTCTTTTATGTATGGAAATTGTTCCAGAGAGTGAGATACAGTGTAATAGTCCTGTCTAATAAAACCCACTCTTAGTGGATTTATGTGTTGTGTGAACACAGAGATAGCCTATGGAAAGCTTCTGTTGGGTTGAGGATAAAGGCTGTCCAGTGAGGTAAGTCATTGGAGAGTGGAGTCTGGAAAAGAGATGTCAAGGAGTCTCACAGCGCTTGTGCTTTATCTGTCCAGATATAACCCATTGACGAAAAAAAAAAATCAAGAAAACTCAGGTCTTAGAGAGAAAGTGTTCCATATTCGAGAATGTGACGTTTGCAGATCTTCAACCTGGAGATTCACACAAAGGAGAAATTCCAATAACATTCCTAACCAGTGAAGGAGGAAACATCCAATGCTATTCACCGCAGGGTTCTTACACCACCAGATCCTTTCTCTCTCGCCTCCCCTCTGTTGGACTTCTAAGGTACCTCCATTTGATCTGAACAGGTGAGCAGAAACGGACAGGATATAAGCCATGTGTTTCCTTTAACTAAGAATGTGGCTCTAGTTTCTAGCCCAGATAGCCTCAGGCCTGCTCAGAGGTATGGACCCTGTGAGCAGGAACCCCACATGGAACTGAAATTCATTGTGTGTTTTTGTTCATATGCATGTGGCCATTTCCTGGTTTGAAACGGAGAACGCTGTGAAAGATTACCGTATTGATAGGCAGGTATAAATTGTTTTCGCAGAAAGACACACACATATCAATACTGCAATAGTAGGGCTTTAACCTATAGTTTAGTTAAACCACTGAATGGAAAGAATAAATACATACAGTATATACCTACATATATATATACACACACACACATAAGCAGGACTCACTGGGTTGTGTGAGAGAAGTAAAGGAGAACATTTATCAGAAGGATGTGTGTAGGGAATGCTTCGTCTTGCTACTTGAACTTTGAAATCAGAGTGCCATTAAACAAATGCTTTTAACCCTCCCCTCAACCCTTACTGGCAATTACCGAAGTTATGAATGCGACTAATCATGAAGTCATGTTTGGGGAGGGGGATGGGGGCGTAGCTGTTAAACTCCAGATGTGATGAGCCCTGTTCGGTGAACCTACCAGAAGAAATATGTGGCCTCAAATGAGGGTCTCATCACTGTCAAAATGTTGACATTTTTGATGTTTTTTCAATGGCATCTACCTTTACAATGCGAGGACCAAAGCTATATTTATGACTGGTAATTAGTCAAATTGATGATATATAAATGAACAGGTAGCATTTCTAATCTTTAAATAATTATCTAGCTTACATTACAAAGAGATGAGATATTCCCAAAGTCAGAGCCGTACACAGACAATTCTCAAAACTATTTGCTGTTTTAGCTCAGACACAGACAAATGAGATCAGGGCAGTATTGTTTTTTTTGATAAATACAAAGGTTTTAATTTTAGCCATTTTCCTTTGCAGTATCCCACTCAAAGTAACCAAAGGATAACTAATTCTGCTGGTGTAATGTTTTCTTACAGACTTTATATAATTATCCCGAGTGACATTCATTCACTTTGAAATTAAAGCAAAAGGGACACACTTTCAAAAGGTCCCTGGCATTGGAATGAATTGTCATTTGATCTAACAAGGTGTTTATTTCTCTGTTTCAAACTTGAACTGCACATGAATCAGAGTCTATAAAGCCTGAGGGGGTGCCTTGGCTGTTGAGGAAGCAGTGAAGACTCCTTTCTCTAATATTTCTGGAAATTTCAAGGCTGAAGGTTCCCTACAGGCCACCAAGTAAAAGGGTCAAAGAGATCCCAGACTCCTCCTTGGTAGGAGTACATACGTAGATGTGTTGAAAATGTACTGTCTAGTCTCGCAAGACTTACCTCTGTGGTGAAATAACAGGGGTAATTCAATTTAAAAATGTATACCGAAAGGAAAAACTTGAAAAACTGATCGTTCCGATCATACTACTTCTTACTGTATAGTTACAGTAAAGTTAAGGATATACTCAATAGAATAGATTAACCAACAGCCATCAAAAAAACGTCATCTACCTTTTCTTTCCCTATCCTTCCTTAAGTCTTATGTAAGTATTTACACATATTGTCTGTGCGTTGTGTTGAAACACTTCAACAGAACCCTCCATCATGATAAGATTGGCATGATCTGTGTTGTCATGACCTGTCATGTTGATTTGTCTAAAATAATAGTAACTGTCACTTTACCATTATCTGTAATGGCTATAACAGCTGTCACAGTATATGACAGCCTGAGTCTCACACTGATATTTTTACATTCCTTTCTAGTAAGTATGTACGTCGTGAGAGACGCCATTATAGCTTCCTCATTACCCCTGGAAAAGGGGACTGGTTAACTTTAACAATTGTAAAAGTTTCAAAAATGACCAAATGGGTCTGCCGTGGATGTTGAAAGACAGGTGACTTCACTTTAACTCTGAGAATTGTGATCACAAATGTGTGTCTGTCGTGTAGGGTTAATTACAAAAACTGCCATTATGCCGCCACTGTTTTTTCCACTAGTGAAATAATTATGATACATTTTGAGTCTTTGTGACAGATCTGCCATACAATGTCACGTGTGCTTCTGTGTGGCGAGAACAGTTTTGCTACACATAGTAGCCTACTAATTAATATAGTATAGTTTATATTGTGTAGGCCTACTGTTATATTCTCTATTTTAAGTCTAAAATGATTACATTTGGCAGCTATTTCAGAAGGGAGTAACCTGGGCACTACAATTCTAATACGGTGAACACAAATAAGTCATGATCTTCCATGATTAGAAAGGTAGCCATGCTGAGAAATGGACATTGGATGCATAAGCAAGGTATGGCATAGGCTATGTACTCGGTTTTGTGCCAGTAAGCACGGTTACATCTCTGAAGGAACTGTGACTCCCCCTCTTCGGCATCTCAGACCCTGATGATGAGTGACGACCTGCCAGTAAGGACGAGGACAACCGAAGCAAAATTATGGATCACATTCCGATCTATTTCAACTCAAATTACAAAACCTTCCCAGGGATAAAACTTGAGGACATTAGCTGACTTGCCCGCCTGTGTGTGAAACGCGAAATTGTCCCAGGGGTGAAGATTACCTCGCCCCACAGTAATTTTGTGTAATTTACCGCGGCCGGAATAACGCCGGCCCGTGCTGTAATCAGACATCATTGTGTTCCGATACGCCCGCTGTCTGTTGAGCACTCTACAATTTAACTATGCCGATAATCCTCGCGCAGGTGCTAGTTGTGTGCTTCACCTGCTGGTTTGATTACAGCGTGGCAGACCAATCAACAAATGCCCAAACATCACTCCGCAACCTCCAAACAACGGTGTAGGGGTTTCGAGTTACAATTAAGTCTGGAGTTACTCAAATTACTATAATGTTATAAACAAATAGCAGATTGTGCTGTTAAACAAAAGTGCTATTCATCAAATGTGTTGCCTCCATATTCCCTATGTTGTTTGGGTTTACGACCACCCATCATTTTGTCCATTCATAACTTTTCTGTGTCATCATGGCTTAATTAATGTTGTCTTTATTCAGACAAATAGCATTCTAAATTTCAATCAGCATGCAGTTATAAAGGATCTGCTCAAGCCTAAATCACATTTACTCTGATTATCTACTTACTTAACATAATATTCTCCTACACATGCTCTGCCTACAGATTTTGCTTAATGCTAATGTTGCTGTCAGATACTGAAAGTGCAGTGGTACTGGGAAGCCTTTCACTAAAACACAAAGCCCAAATCTCTACCGTAACTCTGTTTAGACCGATAGTCTACACACAGACAGTCTCCGAAAACAAATTTAAAGACTGCCAGTAAAAGCCAATTCAATTTACAGATCAAATTTCAGGTTAATTATTTATATTCCTGTGAAGATGCTGAACGCAATCTCCACTGTTCTAAAATATGTTTAATAGTATGAGCATGTGGAAATTGCATTAAAACAGCAAAGGCAACTTCTCACGTTGAGTACACAAGTGTGTAACTCGTTTAATTTGACAGACATGTAAAACCGATAAACAAGATGCCGTTGAACCGTGACAAGGCAAGCAACGTCATCGTAAACATTAGATATTTAAAGGGACCACGATCCCGCAACAGTCAGTGATACTTGTACATTAAACATTCATTAAATAACGGTATGACTACGGTGTGTAGAACCACACTACAACAAAGGTGAATTATGTATGTCACATTCACTACACACGTCCCCCCAGAATTCACCATATAAGAAAAAAAATTATCTGCGAGGTGGTCGTATCAATCGGCCAGAACGGCTTTTAACAGGGGTTCGAGGAGACACTACCGCGGCAGGTGGCCCGCCATGACACAGGTGTGGGGCATGGAGTGTGGGAGTTTTGGGAGGGTGGGGAGCAGGGGGTGGGCACAGAGCTGGAGGACGCCCGCGTCGCGGAGGCTGGGCCAATTCAATAGGCCACGTCCAAATGAGCTGGTTTGAGGCGGTCAATGGAGAATTTCTCCGGTTTACCGCCCATGTCCACCATAAAATGTTTGTCTCCCGTCTCAAAAACACGGAATGGGCCCTCGTAGGGTGGGCGTAGTGGTCCTCTGTGAGCGTTTTGGCGAATAAAAACGTATTCAGCCGTCTTAAGCCCAGCAGGGATGTGCGACTGAGGGAGGCCGTGATGGGAAGTAGGGACTGGTGCAAAAAGTCTCGCATTGTCCAGTAGCGTGGCCCGCTGGATGGCATCAAAGACGAGTTGTCTCCACCCCGTGGGTACGATCAGCCGAGGACTGCCTGTGGAGACGTCACACAGGAGCGTGGTGTCTGCTTCACCAAAAAGCATTTCCTATATTCTCAAACCTGTAGTTGAGGTCCTCAGGGTGTGCACGTCTGGGTCTGTGGTCTGGTCCGCTGCCATGCGGCTGTAATCCAGGCCAAGATGGACTGCCCCTGCCACAGCCCGTGACAGGCAGTCCGCCACCTGGTTGTCCTTACCGGCCACGTGCTGTAAATCCGTGGTGAACTCGGAGATGTAGGACAGATGACGTTGCTGGCGGGCGGACCACGGCTCGGCCACCTTGGCCATGGCGAAAACCAGCAGCTTGTGATCGACAAAGGCGGTGAAGTGTCGTCCTTCCAGCAGGGCTGCCTTAGTGTCGTCAAAAGCCTTAGTCATGCCCTCAGTCCAGTCCACAGCGTGCGTGGGCTTACCTTTCAAGGCCTCGTGCAAGGGCTGCATGAGCCGAGTGGCTCGAGGGATGAAACGGTGGTAAAAGTTCACCATGCCGAGGATCTCCTGCAGGGCTTTCACAGTGAGTGGCCGTGGAAACTGCGTGACTCCACCTTTGATGGGAGAGGGACTGCACCGTCTTTGGTGACTCTGTGTCCCAGGAAATCAATGGTGGAGAGACCAAACTGGCACTTGGCAGGGTTGACAATCAGGCCATGTTGGTTGAGCCGCTCAAAGAGTGTTCGGAGGTGCGACAGGTGCAGAGATTTGGACGTGCTCACTACTAGAATGTCGTCCGGATACACAAAAAGAAAAGGCAGGTCACGTAACACAGAGTCCATGAGGCGCTGGAAAGATTGAGCTGAGTTTTTAAGGCCAAACGGCATCCTCAAAAATTCAAAAAGGCCAAACGGCGTAATCACAGCTGTTTTTTAAATGTCCAGTGAGTGCATAGGCACCTGATGATAGCCCCGGACGAGGTCTATCTTTGAAAAAAATCACCATACCTGCCAGATGCGCTGAAAAATCTTGAATGTTCGGGACTGGGTATCGATCAGGTGTCGTTGCCTCATTAAGCTGCCGGTAGTCGCCGCATGGGTGCCAGCCGCCACCAGGTTTGGGGACGATGTGAAGGGGTGACGCCCACGGGCTGTCGGATCGGCGGACTATGCCAAGGCGTTCCATGCTGGAAAACTCAGCCTTAGCAATGGCAAGCTTGGTCGGGTCGAGGCGCCGAACGCAGGCATAGACGGGTGGACCAGTAGTGGCGATATGGTGCTCCACACCATGCTTCACGGCAGACGCGGAGAAAGTGGGCTGTGTGAGTGCTGGAAAAGCAGCCAGTAAACGGTTGAAGTCGTCAGAAATAGAGAGCATGCTAGACAGTTGAATGGAGTCAGCGCCGCTAAGCGTGCACGTATATGAACAGAACATGATGGCGTCGATCAAACGGCGGTTCTTGACATCCACCAACAGTCCATGCGCACACAAAAAATCGGCGCCAAGGAGAGGAACGGCGACCTTTGCCGTGACAAAATCCCAGCCAAACCGATGCCCTCCGAAACACAATTCAACGTACCTCATGCCATACGTGCGGATGTCGCACAGGAAACGTCGTCCGGAGATGCTGTTCCGGATAAAAAGCAGCCTGCCTAGGCGGCCGACACTCATGGCCACTGAGCGCCGGCCCTGGCGTTTCCCAACCCGCCGAAACTGCATGGCGAACGGCATTTAAGAGCCTTTGATCCAAACTTTTCATGGTAAAAGCACAAGCCTGAAGAAGACTGCTGGGGGCCTGAAGATTGCTGCCGAACTGAAGGCTGCTGGCGACGAGAAGAGGTCGCCGCTACGAGTGTGGAATCCTCCATTGCCACCGGAGTGACGTGCGTGGGAATAAGGGCGGCCATGACACCGTGCACCTGACCTGCCAGGAAAAATGTATCAGCCTCTTCAGCCATTTTTCGACAGTCAGTGATTGTGGTGTTGGCCAATGCAGCTCTGACTTGGGAAGGCAGCTGACGCAGGAAAAGTTGGGTGAAAAGAAAATGCTGTGGGTGTTCACCCAGGAGATCCAGCATACGGTCCATGAGCTCAGATGGCTTGCTATCACCCAGTCCTTGGAGGGAGAAAAGCCTGCTAGCTCTCTCAGCATCAGACAGTTCAAAAGTTTTCAACAGGTGGGTTTTGAGCGCTGCATATTTCCCATCAGCTGGAGGATGTTTAAGCAGACTCACCACTCGGGTCGCTGTTGAGTTTCCGAGAGCTAACGTAGTAGTACTGTGTTGTATCTGCGGTTATCTCCCGGAGGGCGAACTGCGCTTCAGTCTGGGCAAACCATGCCGACGCTGACGATTCACAGAATTCTGGGAGTTTGAGGGTAACAGCGTTCGCGGCCATGTTCGAGTCGTGTTTGTGAAAATGTCAAGCAAACAAATATCGGGGTCACCAGTGTGGAAATTGCATTAAAAACAGCAAAGGCAACTTCTCACGTTGAGTACACAAGTGTGTAACTCGTTTAATTTGACAGACATGTAAAACCGATAAACAAGATGCCGTTGAACCGTGACAAGGCAAGCAACGTCATCGTAAACATTAGATATTTAAAGGGACCACGATCCCGCAACAGTCAGTCATACTTGTACATTAAACATTCATTAAATAACGGTATGACTACGGTGTGTAGAACCACACTACAACAAAGGTGAATTATGTATGTCACATTCACTACAAGCACATGGTTGTCTGGCAGTAAGCCATGTAATACTCTGCAGGTTGGTGAAATGGATTCAATGAAAACCACACCTACTCTGACTCGCACCCACGCTCCAGGGGAGCAAGCCTTCCTTTTGAACCTCAGAATGGAGTGAAGTGATTTTCTTTAACTTTTTGTTTCTTTTTTAAAAAGTATTCTACTGAACAAAGTCCTGATGGTGACCTTTTCACATTCAAGCAACACTTCAATGAAATCTATGTGTTCCCTGGGTATTCATGCCATGTTAGCAGCCCAGCAGGAGCCCTCCTGAGAGCAGCTAATCACCACTGTGGCCAGTCAGCCGGCCAAACCGGGTGGATCGCTCATGGTCCAGGCAGCCTCTGTCCCCCTCTGTGGCAGCCGATTCAGAGCCGAGATGGATTGAAATCCCTGCGGAAAAGGCTTACCTGCCAAAGCCATTTGGGTTAAGTAATTAATTTGTGATCACCCGAAGGCATGGCTCTACTGGGCAAAATCCACAGGGGGCCAGAGGGTCTACTTGTGTCAATTGCCCACACACTCCTGAGAAGCCCAGGCAACACTCTCTCTCTCTCTCTTGCACACACACACACACACACACGCTGTGGATGATGCCCTGACGTCACGTCCCCACTGGCACAGGGATGTGGAACTAGGAGTAGGAGATCTGAGTGCTACCCCACCATTGCGGCCAGAACAAGCTCCTCTGTAGCTCCTACAATAATTCCATGAAGGAAGAGAAACAGTGCTGTTTGCTGTGTTCCTTGCTTGTCAACCACACACAGAAGACAAACTTGCACACTCAATGAGTCTGACATTTGATGGCACTACTGGGGATTCAAACTAAATTACCAGGGTAGCCTCAACCTGTCAACCACATCCCAAACTCCGTTACACCTAAACTTGATCAATGTGCCATTAGATTTTTCAATGTGTTCACATTCTTTTATCTCACCCTTCAGGTGCTGTGGCAAATAGGCTACTACAACAGATCATGAGGGCAAAGCTGTGGAGACAAAGATCAAACACTGATCCATACTCCTGTCCAGAATCCTTTAAAGATCATATCTTTGACATGTTTGTCTTCTGGTATTAACGAGGGGATATTTATATCTAGCTTTATCCATACACAAAACAGTCTCTCCAGGAATGTGTGATGTAAATGTTCTCAAATTCATGCTAATTCAAGGATCTCCTGTAATTGCGGGTTGCAATTTTCACTTATTACTGCAATATTTTCGCAACAAACAACAACAAGAATTGCAAAGTCAGATTTATCTTATTTAACCACAAATCAGCCTTTTTAACAGCGAGCACACTCCTACAGCATTCCGGGACCTTTGGCCACAGTAATCCCAACAAACCCTCACAACATCCTTGAGGGACTGAAGGGTAGTCCAGAGGCATGGACTCTTATTTCTCAGAGCACGATAGATGACGTTACTCTGTTTGTGTTTCTTTCAAAATGCATTGCAAAAGGAAAGCAAAGATGTTGGAGAGCTGGCTATAATCCACTCAAAAGCATCACTAAAGATCTGGGCTTTTCAAAGCTCAGGGAGAAACATGGCAAGCAGTAGCAGCACAGAACCACACACCACCACCACCACCATCATCATCATCATCAAGCAACATACACCAGGAAGAATAAATTAAGCAGGTGGTGTTTTACAAATTAAAAAGAATTATGCATTCTGTAGTGTTAGCAGACGTAGGTGTAGCTGTTGGGTAGTGTAATAGCAAGACATATTTGCACTCCACATAGGTACAGGTTACACTGAAGTATTATTGTGATGCATGTTTCCTTTTCATTAATAAATGTTTTAATGTCCTTTTTGGAGATATACCAACAAATAAAGTTTGAGATTATGTAGTGGATGCAGTTGAATATAAATGTCAAAGTTGCTGTCTAAACTATAAACTAAATGTCATAAAGGAAGAAATGATTTTAAATGAAGTTATGGTTGAAATAGGATCACTTCTTTATTGTAAGGGTAAGTGTAGGGTAAGAATGGTCATGCAGTTGGACTCAAATGTAGGTACATTTTATTGAATGTATGTACTGTACTGTATGACTTCGATGATGCTAGCTTTGACAGCCCACTCTCAGACAGATCGTAAGCTAATAATGTCCTTACAATGGGAACACAGTTTAAATACTCTAACTGGAGATGGCGTTACTATCCCCCACCCGAATTCAGTGCAGAACTGAGAGGATAACATGACGATGTGGCCCATAAACTTACAGCGAGATTTGCGCGTATTTCGTGGACTCAACAGATGGGAAAGCAATGGACAATCTGAAAGCCTCCGAGGCTTATCAATATAAGCTACCATTTGTAGCGGTGTAGTACTCCACTCTTGCGTTGTGATTTTGATTGGCACCCAGCCATTTATTCATACACTCTGACAGGTTTAATGAACACAGAGCAAAGGCGATCACACACAGTATCTTCGGAATGACAGCCTCTCCCAGCCAGGGTAAATGCAGACTGAGGTTTATAATATTGCATAATATTTACATCGGAAAACCTCTCTCATTGCGTCAGTAGATGCATGAACGCATGGTCAGTGGTCTAGGCTACCACACGACTGTTCTATGACTATGACATCATTCACGTCGCGCGGGTCCGCCCCTCTTTCTCTGAATTACTACAGTTCCCATAGTGCCTCACTACCCATAGTGCATACGGCAAACGATAACCGTAGTGGCTACGGCAAACGGTAAAACACAAATATCTCGCAAACTATGAATTCAGAATTCTTCAAAATCAAGGATGCACAGGTTCATGACATGCGTAAGCTACATGCGAAATCTCATAACTAACGTAACTACCGTCAGGGAGATACGCCTGTCACAGACAGACAGACACACAGAGATTTCTGGATTTATAGATAGATATATGTTTTGGAAATATCACCAGAGCATATGTGTATCATGCTGGAGGCCTCTCTTGAAAGTGTTTTAATGACTAGCAGAAGTTTTGACTTTGTTGAATCTGCTTGTCAAAAATACTCTAAAAAGGCTCACTTTAAAATAAAATATATAATAACTGAAGGATAACTCAAATCAGTTTAACAGATTCTAAACTGTTTATCAGTCCTACCCCAAGTGTATGGAGGTGGTTTAGGGTATCAAAAATGTTTGCAGCTACTTAAATGCCTGACTTGAAGTACAAGTACACCTTGGTTGTATCTGTCTTATAAGTTATCATAATTAGTTTTAATGGTGTGCATTTGTATGATTCATACAATTTGATTTCCAGTGCCTCTTTCGCAAGGTACTTCAAATTTATGTACAACCACAAGTGTACTTTGAAAACGCAGATCTCCGCCAAGGCCAAATGCAATATTCACAATAGGGAAAAATAATGACTGGATCTGCTCCGTGATTCTGATCCGCTCCAAAATATAATGGGTTCTTCCTTGGCCCATGCTACACTGTTTCATGAACATCAGGCTGGTAGGTTTTCCCTAATCACACAGTTTTCCCGCACAGACAGACAAACAGATAAATAAACCACACAAAAAACATAACCTCCTTGGTGGAGGTAACAACCAGGTCATTCATCTATCTGCTCCTCTGTACAGATAGATACACCATATCAAAATGTTCTATCCATAAGACTTTACATTCCCTTTCTATTACTATTAAATGACTATTTGCCTCCTTCTATCTGCAGATATCCGTCAGTTTCCCGGCCTGCTTTACACAGAAACAGAGAACGCCGTGAGGACTGTCTGATCACAATCGGATTCTGGTGACCAGAAATTGAACTAATAAACAATTAAGCCAAAGATTATGAATTCTTTAGAATCTCCCAAAATGAGCAGGAACATTTTAAAAGTACTATCCAACACTTTAACTAGAATGATTTGCTAATGGGAAAAGACCTGGATGAGGACTGTCAGATATTCACAAGTAAACTACAGAGTATCATCACAGAATGTACCTGTGAAATTAAGCATAGCTATAAAAAGAACAGCCTTCCTTGGATAAATGCAGATATTTTAAAACTGATTAAAGAATTACCATTAGGACAACATTCACATTGGAAATTATTAAGATAATAAGAGAGCTAAGGAAAGCTAAAGCACATTTGCATTACTATAATTGGTGAGGCTAGAGGTGACATGTTTTGGAATCAGCTAAAAAAGCTGAAAAACATTCCGAAACAGGAACGTGTAGTTAGTAATAAATTGATTCTGTGGCCAAAACTGCACAGGGCTACTCTACTGAGCACATTAGCCCAACTAACCCAATGGAGTGTGCGAAGGTCCAACTAACCCAATGGAGTGTGCGAAGGTCCAACTAACCCAATGGAGCCAGCCGTCAGCTTGAAGGCTAGCCCTGAAACAGACGTTCTGAGATTATTAGGTCCCTCACACCATCAAGAGCAATCTGGTCCTGCCTCGGTCGTGTGTCTCTTCCTGCCTTTGTTTAGTTTCCCGCCCTTTTCTGTTCTCACCTGATCCTGTTCAGTGTCTGTATTGACTTCACCTGGCCAATGACCTGTCTGCCCTGTTGAGTTTCCCTCTGTTTTTAAGTTGAGTGGTTCTGTCCTTTGTCAGAATGTTCCAATGTTTTTCTGAGCCTCTGTGTGTAACCAGTGTTCCGTAATCTGGTATTCTGACCCTGTTAAACCTGACCCATATTCAGCCAGACATTTTAGTGGCCTCATTTAACTTTTGTTCCATTTTAAACTTTAAAGGTAACCAGATCATGCCGTGGCATGACACATAAGGCCATCCACCCTGGTGCTATCAATAACACAAACTGGTATCACAGTTAATGACCATTTCAGGTTGGATATCCTTCAAATGATCACAAAGAAGGGTCAGAAAACATCTGCTTGTGTACTATATGACATTGACAGAGTCACGGTAAAGTAATTTACTTTAGATAATATTGGAAAATAACGATCCTGTTTGCAAAGGCCTACACATGAAATTCTGCCAAAAGTTTTACCAGCTTAACTGCGCTGAGAACTATATTTTTCATGTTTGTCATAAGCCAGCAACTAAAATTTGTAAGGAAATGTACACTTTTGTGCAACTAATTTTGGGAAACTCTTAAAAAGCCTCTGAATTTCTAATTTATTGAGGCATGCAATCCAATCTGTGAAAATAAAAGCTTAATTTAAAATGCATCCAAAAGCCAGTACAAATGTAATTTAAGGCTGGTGATACTCCAGAACTCTGCCTGTGTAAATATTTCAAGAAAAGCTTGCGTCTTGGACGAGGGAAATCAAGGAAGATTCTAACTCTAACAGAGAGTTTATGAGGAAACTGGGTATCAAAACGTTGTGCACATGCCTGAGATAAATGAATACATATTATGAATTGCTCACGCACATAGAGAGACAGAGAGAGAGAGAGAGATAGAGAAAAACAAAGAATGTTTTGTGTGTGCATGTGTTTAAAAACAGCATGCTCTACAAAGGAATATAAAGGAATATAAATAGGAATATAAAGGAATACACGGCCCAAAACCGTAGCAAATAGGTTATCACCAGACCATCATGTGAAATCTGTCCATTATAGCAGCAGGAATTGTCATGATGAGCTCATGTCAGAGTCCAGAACAAATTCACCACACCAAGATGGCTGCAGAGATTCCCAGTAAACTAAACGTAATACATGGGAGAAATAAATCACAATGTATCACAGAATTGATTCACAATATTTGCTGTATCGTAAAATTTAAATAATCCCATCTACTGGACTTTTTAAAAATAAAAACATGAACAGCAAAAAATTGTCTACGTTACGTTGTAACCATGGTTCCCCGAATGATGGAAGTGCTATGAGAATCAATCCTTCTAGGCCGATTGCTGAATGAAATTGGCCTAAGACACGCATGTCCTGTGCAGCAGCTGTAAATGCCAGTGCTGTGTCTGCATGCAACCTATCCAAAGACCCACATGTCATCCTGTGCAGTTAATGCCCATGCGGTGTCTGCATGCGTCCAATCAAAATTGCTTCAGTGCGCATGGCAGGGAGGCACAGGGTCTTGTTCTCTCAATTGGGGAACGTTCTCCTCCACGCCGGTCCAGAGACGCTGCATCGGAGACGCTCTGGGAACACAATGGCACCGCACCATGTTTGTCCCTCCATATGAGGCACGATGGCCACCACATAGCCCGTCCTCTAGGTCTAGGACATGCCTGACTAAACAGCGGCATTACCAACGAGTGGCACTCGGGGAACCCATGCTATCACTCACACTAAATTGTTCCTATGGCATGTCACATGTGAAAGCTCAGGGCGTGGCCATGCCTCTAGTTGAATAAGCGCTCAGGTACAAGCTTTAAGGTCCAAATACGAGCCGCTACGTCATCTTTTTTTTTGGGAGCTTCGCGCTCCTGAGAGGAGAGCATAAACGCGATCTGATTGGCTAGCGCCTGTCCTGTCCTATTTGCATTAAAGGCGATCTGATTGGTGCATGCTTTTCCCTTCGAAAACATTTTTCAACTTGCAACGCAAGCAACGCAACACAACAGAATCCAACGGAACCCAACAGAGCCACAATTCAGTTCGGCAACGGATGACGTCACCCTATTCAAAGTCAATAGGGACCAGTCAACGATAACGGATCAACGCATTGCAAAGGACACGTATGAGCTTGACATTATGGGTATAGGGGGAAATGCCTGGCGTTTCAGTTTCAGCCTCTGGTATGCCAACACGTCCACTCCCAATAGGGCAGCCCTGTCTCATGCCCAAAACCACAGAGTAGGGCTGGGCGATATGGTTAAAAAAATATCACGATAGATATTTATATTTTCATTCGATAACGATATAAGACGATATAAATTAAGTCTGTTTCATTTGCTTCAGACAAGAACGCCTGTACAAACCAAAGTTTTCAATGTTTCTTTTTTATTGTAAACCCAACATTACTCAACTTCAAATCAAATCAAAAGTGGGAATATACAGTAATCTTTCCAAGTAAACAAACTGATGTCTGATAATAACCGGTTCGTCCGGTTGAGTTTAAAAACATCAGCTAAATGTGTGTAATGCGAAAATACGATGATAAACCAATAAACAGGAGCCCTGGCTGTGG
Organism: Sprattus sprattus; assembly: GCF_963457725.1. NCBI lineage: Eukaryota > Metazoa > Chordata > Actinopteri > Clupeiformes > Clupeidae > Sprattus > Sprattus sprattus. The sequence continues at coordinate 35,729,882 of NC_137922.1, read as the reverse complement.
AGCAATCCGGGGGGTGGGGTTATCCCCTCAGGTCTACGCTACGAGATTCAGCCCTAACAAAGCAAGAAGTTCCGATCATTTGAACGACAGCAAGAAAATAACATTTGCGAATAAAGTGCACGATGGAAACAAAGGACATTGTTCGTGTTTTACTACTCAAAGCATTCCAGGGATTGAGTTACAGTGGCAAGTTAGCGATCAAAGCAACAGGTAGACCACCTCCCAAAATCAGAGCAACAGCAGATTACAGCACAGCAATGGAGTTGAATGAATGGTGTGCTAACGGTCACATATTACAACGTAACGTAAATGTAAAACCTTTTTTTTTTTTTTCTGTCTCACACTGTGATAAATATGTTTAAGTGACCACTGTTTAATTTCCATAAACTGTTAGTTCGTTTATGGAAAGTTATACATTGCTAGCGGGCGTGGTGTAGCGTGTGGAAATAGTGCTGACAGGACTAGAGAGCTAGTTAGCATGCTAGCCAGCTAGTAGGCACTAGTATGTAGACGCTTTAGCTGCGCAGTAGTCTACACTCTGACCTAACCATAGACAACGCAGCGATTTAAGACTTTTTAATGCCCCGCGGCCACCCTGACATTTCTCCGCAACTTCCTGCTGCATCACAGAAATTAAATGGACTGCTGTTCCTAATTATTCTCGATCGACATTATCGATATTATTGAAATTAATTAATGTTACGATAGCTATATCGAGGGAATTCATTATCGCGATAATAATTGTTATCGTTTTATCGCCCAGCCCTACCACAGAGGTCAATGGGCTGATTCTCTCGTGGTGAAAGGGTCTATTTGCACCTGTCTGAAACAATGCCATATCATGACATGAATCTACAGTGCCGCTTCAAAGTATGTGAACCCCTTGAGCAGATAGGAGTTTTCTGCTGTTTTACCATGATTTTTCATTTTTTTCATCACCAATTTTCCATAAATGAAATGACAGGTTTATGTTTATCAATTGCATGCCCTTGTTTAGAGGGAATTGTGTGAGTAGCCAAAAAACTACATGAAACATGGAATAAGTGTATGTGCAAAAGTAAGTGAACCCCCAGCTGCATTGGTGAAGTCAAGTAGGTAACAGATCCGGTGAATTACATTTGGGTGCTTAATTAGTCAAGTAAGCGAGACATCGTTAGGAAAAGGGTTGGGCAACACAGATTAAAAGAGAGAGGAAACCAACCAAACTACTGTAGTGCCAAGGTGTACCCACACAGATCAACAATGCCAAGAGGAAAGGAGGTATCCGAGACAGGAAGAAGGTACTGACAGCCCATCAGTCTTGGGAAAGCTATAAGACCATCTCCAAAAGATTCCAGCTCCATACATCCATCCAAGACAAATAATTTAGAAATGGAGGGCATTCAACATGACCGCATCTCTTCCTAGAAGTGGACGCCCATCAAGACCATCACCAAGAGGTACCAGAAGAAGAACAGATCAGGTAAAAGTCAACCCACACATCACCTCTAAAGAGTTTCGGACCTCACTGGCAGCATCTGGGGTAAATGTACATGGGTCTACAATCAGACAAAAATTGTCTCATCAGATGAATCTTGGACTCATCTGTCCAAAGAAGGGACTTCCAGAAGGCCTTTGGTTTGTCCAAGTGCTCTCTGGCAAAGTTGAAACGGGCAGCTTTGTTCTTTCTTGAGAGCAGAGACTACCTTCTAGCAACCCGACCCTGAATGTCATCTCTATTACATTTTTGTCTGATTGTAGACGCATGTACATTTACCCAGTGGCGGCGCCAGAGATTTTTTTCTGGTGGTGCTATGGGGGTGCTCGGCGTTTTACTGAGGGTGCTATGAAATTAGGGTGATAGCATATGAGTCTCATTTTTCTCTACTACAACACCTCCCCACCATATCGTCACATATGTTTACACGTTTGATCTCTAACGGGTCTTTGGGGTAGGCTACATAAAAAGCGTCATTCAAATCGATGGTATTATTATTATCATTAGGCTACTTCTGACGGACGCGCACAAAGCCGCGTTCATCTCCGACGGTCAAAATGGATGCAGCATGTTATAGATAACGTAATCCCAAATACTTCACTTACTTCAGTGTGTAGATTAAAGTTTGCGCCAGATGACTAACAGGTCACCACTACCATGTGCGACAAATTAAACTAAACATACCAAGTTCAATACACTTCTAACTAAAGACGGCAGATTAGAATATCAGATAGAATTAACTTAAACAGGCAAAGAGTCAGAAATGCTTTCAAAAAGGGTATATTATTTTAAGTCACAATCAAAAAAAACATGAATGAGACCAAACAGTAGGCACTCAAAACCACAATAATAAGAGATCAAAAAGTGCACACAAAACTATGCTTAAAACATCCCTTAATTGTTTCCTAATCATTTCTGCCATTACATTGATGATCTCATTCTGCACGTCATGGTGCACATACTTTGCATTTGACGGGTTGTTTTTTTTCTGAACGGTTTTATCAAATGTTCCAATTACAGATAGCAACTCGCGGACATTACCCCTGTTTGCTGAATCCTCGTCTTCAATGTGGCCTCGCTGTGAGATCCCCTGACAAGCAGTGTAGCGCAAGCTTTCCACAACATTTTTGTAATATTGGTCTTTTCGGACCATCCTGGGCGTTCATGCTTAAGTCACCCAGGGTGCTAGCAGCATGGCTAGCAGCGCCCTCAGTAGAGGTGAGGGTTAACTTGGACCAGGACGTTCCTCTTCTTCTACATCAGAATCAGAATCCAATACCTCTTGCATTTTTTCTTCCTCTTGAACATCTTATTCAACTTGAGGAAATTTGCGGATCAAATACCGATCCATTTTCGTGATTTTGTGAACGCTTGACTTAGAATTGACCTATCGCGAGGATTACTGTTACTTAGCCTACTCATTGAACAATCACGTTCACGCGCAACGTGTCTGTGTCGTGCTACGTGAACAATCTGTTTATTTCAATCTGTTATTTTCTGTTATTTTCTTTAGTGATTAAAATATTATTATCACACAATACATTTTATTAAGAACTCAGAATGAAATTAAATAACAATAATAGGCCTAAATAAACTATTATTTTCTTGGGGGTGCTATGGGGGTGCTATGGTCAATCTAGGGGGTGCTCTAGCACCCCCTAGCCCCCCCCTGGCGCCGCCACTGCATTTACCCCAGATGCTGCCAGACAATAAACCTGACATTTCATCTATGGAAAATTGGTGATGGGAAAAATAGAAAAATCATGGGAAAACAACAGAAAACTCTTAACTGTTCAAGGGGTTCACATATTTCAAGCGGACCTGTAAATAGATACAGATAGAAACATATGCATGAAACGGTAATCATAGCAGGAACTTTGGACATTTCTATTCTAAAACGTATTCATTTATAAATTAATCTTTTCATTTATAAACCACCATTAAACAAAATTGGTGATGGGAAAAATAGAAAAATCATGGGAAAACAACAGAAAACTCTTAACTGTTCAAGGGGTTCACATATTTCAAGCGGACCTGTAAATAGATACAGATAGAAACATATGCATGAAACGGTAATCATAGCAGGAACTTTGGACATTTCTATTCTAAAACGTATTCATTTATAAATTAATCTTTTCATTTATAAACCACCATTAAACAAAAACATTGTCTCAAGGCACCTTACAAAGCCTGAGGCCTAAGCCCCCTAAGACCAAGCCTACAGGCACTGCTGAAATGGCTGACTGCACATCAAGGTACAGTGATTGATTGGTGGCATATCTTTCCATCAGAGACAGCCTTACGGACCAGACAGAGAGACAAAACAAGCCACCTCGAAACACCTGGGTGATCCTGCTCACGTTTGCTAGAGCATAACTCCTACTTCACTTGCTGGGTCTGGTTTGCCTTTCATTTAGCCTTCCAGGTAGCACTCAGGTAGCACCAAGGTCGAGCCTCAGGCAGGGACCAGGGGGTCCTCTTTGAGTGTAGGGGGCCAAGGGGGAAGAAGATGGAAGGTGGAGTCGACCGTGTCCCCCCCACACCCCCATCAAACGCCACCGTCCCAACTCTCAACCCGTAACCCATCCGCCCATGCCCTTGCCCCCAGGTTCTGAGGGCCCCACCTCCCCCATGTTTCCTGTCACTTACCTGCTTCCCCAGCGAGCTTCTTTCTGGCTGCGTGGTGGCGGCGTGTGCTGGCCTGCTGTGTTCACAGTAGTCAGGAAACACATGGCAGTGCCGAGTGAGGAGACATCAAAACACAGCCGTGGCGCTACTAAAGCACACTGCCATGTGAACGCTCTGTGTCATGAGGGAGCAAAATGCAATGACAAATATGGGAAGAAAAACTGCACAAACAAAACAGTCTTACATCTATAGAGCTGGCTGGCTGACACTTAAAAGGCACACAGCTTAATAAAAGGAAGACTAATAGAGACAAAGCTATTATGTACATAAGCAGATTAAATCAAATTAAAAGACTTTGATAACATGGGGGTTTAGGCTTAAAAGGCTCCATGGAATATCCATATATATTTTTGCAGCCCCCGTTTGAATCTTCCTACTTATTTTTTCACAGCTCCTTGGATGCGAGAGAGAGAGATGTTACGTAAACCACACAAGAGAATGCCGTGACACCTGTTGCAGTAATCCCCAACAGACCCAACATCAGCATGCTGTGCAAAGCCAAAGCCAAGTGGTCAGACTTTCTAAAATATCCACCCTGATTGACAAAAAATACTGTTGAGCTCAGGGGCGGAGATCCCATTTCATTGTAGGGGGGGACAATACATGGGAACATTTCAGAGAGTAATTCCGGGGGGGGGGACATGAAAAAAATTGCTGTCACGAGAGCTAGCATAACTTAGCTGCTAAATACCGAATTCTCTAATAACAGTGACAAACAGAAATTCAACGTCAGTTTTAAATTCTCTAAACGGCAATACATGTCCTAACACACAACATCTACTCACAGACAAATATGAAAGTTCAAACGCATAGTTCAAGGCTCTTCAAGGAGGAATTCAGCTGCATGCAAATCAACGTCTTCTCAAGTGCCCTGCGCAGCCGTGTGGAGTCCATGAGCTGTCCATTGAGTTAAAACTAATAAAATCAGATCAAGTTCCCGTGATCATCTCCAAGAAGTCCAGTAAATGGGATGTGAGGGTCCAACCAATATATATAGCACTTGTTGTCTCAAAACATTTCACTTATGGTCAGTTAAACTCACTTTCATTAATCCAGCCTACTGATTTTTGCTTAGCCTCCTACCTTGATTTAATTATTTTTATTCAGACTTTACATAACTTTCATCACCAAAAATATAAATTGGCCAGCGATTTAATTCGTTTTTTTGTTCATAAATTAATGTAGGATGGTTGCAAAGCCTCATGGGAAATGCCTTTATCCAGTGATAGTAGGGAAATGACTGACCGGCTGTCAGAGAGAGAGAGAGAGAGCAGGTGAGAGAGAGCAGGTGAGAGAGAGCAGGTGAAGCGGACCTGATGGAAACAATGAATGTAGACATATTCTCGTATTTTTTATTCTTTTATTTGTTTAAATCCCGAGACTGTAAAATCAATAGCACACTGGGTTAAGCGTAGGATACCACGCCAGCGACCCGGGTTCACATCCTAACTCCGGTGACCAGACAATGTTACGAATATTTTTTTTTTCATGGTTGTTGGGGGGGGGACAACGTTATGCGAGGGGGGGACGTGTCCCCCCCGTCCCCCCCGGGATCTCCGCCCCTGGTTGAGCTACTCCACTGGAATGCAAACAGACATTTTGCTGCATTAATATGTACAGGGTGTGTGTAAATGCCAAATCAGATCACATTGCTTTTGGGTCTGTGTAGCACGCTAATGAGAATTTTCTTAATTAGAAATCCTTATTTTCAGGGAGAGGCCAAGGATCATATTAGACACTTTGGAAAACAGTGGCCAAATGGACAGAGGAAATTTGCAGGATCTGATCCTATTTTTCCTCCTCATCCTCCTCTTCTTCTTTTTTTGTGAGTGTAAGCGATATAAATTACTTTTCACATCCCAAGGCAAGGCAATCCATTCCGCGGGAGAAGGTATCAGGGGTTGCTATTATTAATCACTGTAGTAACATCAGACATGTATGTGTGTGTGTGTGTTCTCACACTCACCACCCCATCCCCCCACCCCTGACACTGCCCACCCCACTCCGGAAAACTCTCCCATGCACCCCACCCCACACCTCCCCACCGCCAGCCTCCCTTAGCACCAGAGGCTCACCAGTCATCTTCTATGAGCTCCATTCCACTTCCATTCCCATCTCTCCATCACTCTTCCCTTTCTCTCATCCAATGCAGCCTTGTCAAGAATCTCTCAACACAGATCTATCGGCTTTCCCCAAGGCAGCGCTCCGTAGCAGTCGGAAAATTTGACCTGTGAAAAACGTATTTCCCCCCCGGGGAGTCACAACCACAAGGCATGATGGGATGACAAGATTAACGTTTCGTTTTTGAACCCTCTGACATTTATATCTAAAAAGATAATTGAAAAGAAAACACACACACACAACCAATAATGACTTTGATTTTGGCGTTTGTTTTCTTTTGCGAATGAGGGACCATTCAGAGCCATATCTGCACTTTAAATGCCATATAAACACTGTAATTGCATGCAAATCGCAGCATCTGTGCTGTGAAATAAAATAAAAAAGTGTCCCTCCCTCCAGGGCGACCCGGGGAGGCCACTGCTTTCAAAGCCGTCTCCAGACATCCCACCCACCAAGAACTTATCAGTGTTTTTTCTCAAATGGAAGACGACCAAAAGAAGTTTACTCTACATCACTTATATTGGGTGGACAAATTATGACAGTACCTGGGGGCATGTTCAGTTAACTTCAAGCAACACTCTTGCTGTGAGAGAAGGCTTCATTTCACTCCCCACTAAGGTCAGGCGCAAGCCTAGGCCATTGGTTAAACCAGCTGTCACTCATATCACTACTGAGGGTGTGAAGTCATTAGAACCTTCCAGGAATGCTTTAATAAGGCCCTTTCACTTCCATTCAGATCAAGGGAAGGGAATGAATATTAACAGCAATAAACATCCAAATATCTGATGTCCAACAAAGTTAGGGCTGGAATGAAATAGCTGTTTGACATGCTTACACTAGAGATGATAGACTATCATCACTGACTGGCAGGAACAACTAAAGGTCGCAGTATGTCTCAGCTTAATAGACATGATAGACCAGTTATTCTCTCATTTTCTATATGGTAAATGGATGAACCCTGACATATAAGATGCTCTTTCACTTTGAGTCCTCATTGCTGGTAGTAAAGATCAAGATGTTGCATGACACAGGAATGTATATTACCCTATATAAAGTTTCATTTTACCACTTCTATAAATATAGTTTCATTTTATCACTTCTATATATAGTTAAATTGTATCACTCCTCTGGCTTTTAATCTTTTACTTCTTTTCCACTCTTCTCTCTCAGACCTTCTCCCTCAAATACAAAAGGTCTGTCTGTTAATAACATGAACAGCGGGAGATGTGACATTTGCACTGAGAGGCATGCGTATATATATATATATACGTTAGAGAGCACAGCGGAGACAGCGACACGGCCAGCCCACAGAAAGCACACGCTGTGCCTTTTCATTTGACGCTGAATGAAGTAAACCTGCACCTGTAATGTATGTCACTGCCCTCTCACCGCTGTCTGCCGGATTCATTCAATCCCGAGCGCAATTGAATGGCGCATGGAACCGCCGACCGTCATTAAAGGGCCCTGGAGAGGCCTTGCTGTGTTGGGTTGTTAGCCCTACACGCTAATGCTAATGCAGGAAACTCTCAGGGAGCGTTCACAGGCAGAGAACACAAAGAGCACAACAAACAACAAACTCAGAGGAGCCACCAGGTCAAACATGTGTAAGGTGCTGGCAGGGATTCATATGCTGAATGCTTCTGTTTTTCTTTTTTCTTTCTTTTTTCCCCTTGCTTATTAAAAGGAATAGAAAAAAACAGGCAGGGCATATCTTGGTGTGTGGGGAGAGAGAGAGATAGATAAAGCAGATGTATAATCATGGATTCAGATGATGAATGAATTGCAAGTTGTTGTTCGGAGACTTTCAGATGTACTGATCTTCCGCGGGGCATGTATGTGTGTTACAGGAGTGGTGTCAGTGAGTGCTTTGAACGGGTCTTTGAAACAACAGTCACATTTTTAGTGCATGAGATTTAAGGATGCTGCTGTACTGTACTGTGCCACAGGTGGTGGGACTTCATTGGGATTAAATGCTCAAGACAATACAGTATATAATTATGTGTGTGTGTGTGTGGTGTGTGGTGTGTGTGTGGTGGGTGGTGTGTTTGTGTGTGTGTGTGGTGTGTGTATGTGTGTGTATGTATACACACTTTAGTAATACACCACCCACCATAGTCTTCTCTCTGTTTTTCAATCAAATGCATTTGGAGCATCAGTAAATAGTTCTTGTTTTTTATAGTGTTGTTTTGTTGGTTTGCCCCACTGGAACGAAATGAATAACAGGAAGAATGAATAATTATACAGCTCAGGGTTTTTGTTCTTTTTTTTGGAGCACCATGAAACCTCTCACATATTTCGTTTGTAGTCTGCAATGGTAGACTTCAACACATAAAACACACAGGGACTTATACTGTCTTTGTCCACATTTGTACGTAGACGAAGCACACATAACATTTCAAGTCTTCCTGAGAATACTCATTTTAAAAGCACACATTTTACTTTTACTTCTTCCGAGGGTGAAACAAACTGCATTGATTTGCATATCGCCAAGTCACTGGAGTGATGTCAATTTAAGCTGGAGAGCTGAGGATAATAGGTGAGTGCCTGATTAACAGACCCTAAGAGCTTTGTTAATTAACTGTATTAGGTTAATTACCTGTGACTTTACCCTTCACCACAAGGCGAACTGAACAAAATGTGAGAAAAATTGGTGTTTAAAAGTCTTTAAATTAGTAACCTGCTAATATATGCTGAGGTAGTTAAGTAGCTACTTTAAAGTAATGAACAGGCATCTTGCATGCTAGCATGGGAGCACCTCTCTGTACAGTGCTTTCTGTGATACGCATTCGATTATTCAACATGAAAGCTTGTTTTATATGACCCATAACCCCTATGTGGACAGATAAACACATCATAATTGGATGTTATTAAATACAGCAAGACTACCCTAATGCCTTCTACCCTATTTATGTCTTCAGTGTTTCCCCTTTTGAATCCCCTCCTGTTGTCAGCACTGGATACAAATGTTAGCAAGACAAGGGCATGTACATCTCCATCCTGTTGGATCAGGGGCTAAGAGGATTTGTTTCCATGTGGAAACACCTAGGGAGGCAGCTGTGGGAAAGTTTAAAAGCAAGTTCTTAGGTAAGTCTGAGCTATGGATTTTCCTTTGAATGTTTTTCTTCTTGCCACTGATGAAATCCATACTTCGTGCATGCTCTGTCCCTGTGTGTGTGTGCACGTTTGTGTGTGAAACAAAGACAGAGAGTTTGTGTCAGTTTGAGTGTAAGCGAATGTGCGTGTATGAGAAGAAGAGAGTGTGTGTGTGTGTGTGTGTGTGTGTGTGTGTGTGTGTGTGTGTGTGTGTGTGTGTGTGTGTGTGTGTGCGTGTGTGCGCGCGCGCATGATCGTGTGTGTGTGTGTGTTACCTTGCTTATGGCTCTAGCCTTGAAACAAGCTGTCAAGATCACTTAGCGCTCACTTTGAAGACAAAAAAGGAAGCTGAAGGTACGAGTGGGCGTTTGTTTCACAGCCATTTCATCATCATTGTTGCCGCAACAGCTGTCTGTCTGTCTGTATGTCTGTCCGTTGCCACGGAGCCAGTGAGTAATACTCCACATTTCGGATGGGTGTGTGAAGATGTCTCACATCTGTTTCACAAGTTTCACGTTCTCACTTTTAGCTGGTCACCCCTTTTAGGGTTTAACATGTCTCCACAACACAAACACACACACACACACACCCACAAACACACACAAACACACACAAACACACACACACACACACACACACACACACACACACTTGTGAGTACCATCAAAACTTTCTCTATTCCCTCTTTTCTCTCTCTTTCTTTTTGAATTTTTGATCATTATATCCAGGTGTCTAATGGCCCCACTTCATGTTGTGCCTCATGACAATTGAATAACTGGAAATGACAACCCCTAGTCTTAGGCAGCCTTCATCCTACATCAAGGACTTAGGAAGCTCAATGGACCAAGCAGAAACTTTTGGCGGTGTGTTGGAAGTAGCCCATAAAATGCCACATTAATTGCAGCAGGGAATTCTTAAAAGCAGGTTCAATTTAATTTAGTGTGCTATGCGAGGCTTGAGAGCAATAAAGCTTATAAAAAGTTTAAGAGCTAAAACCGGTGATACAGACGATTCCAATTGCATTTCTGTTTTTGCGAGAGCAGTAGTTTTACTCTCAGAATGAGCTCAGAACCTCAATATGCTTGCCAGGTGACGTCAGCCTGGCTTGAACCGCCAACATTGAAGCAAATGGGTTAAAACAGATTCAAAGAAAGACCGACAAAAGGCCGACATGTCATGCGACCTTCAGCATCGGCGCGTTCTTCGAATCTAATACAACAGTAAATATCAGCCATGGCCTCAGGAGACACAAAGAGGCATAAGTACGTTAGAGAATGCAGCGGAAACAGCAGCTTGGCCAGTCCAAAGCAAGCGCACAACGTTCCTTTTTGTTTTATGTTGAATGATCTAAACCTCCGGCTGATCGCAAAATCACTGCCTCCAATCAGAACCGAACAGGACCATTCAATCACAGACGCAAATGTAATTTTCGAGCTGCCGACTGACAATAGAAGGAAACAAACGTCTATTGATCAGGAAATAGATATAGGCTACATGCTCAATGTGACATGAAGCAGAGAGGTCATACAGGGCAGTAGTTTTCCACCACTACAATACTCAGGTTATTTGGGCAGCTATAGCAAACTAATTAAAAAGTGTTGCAAAGAAGTGTTTAAAGTGGAAGTGCAATGGCAACAAATAAAAAATAAAAACTAGAGGTTGCTTTTCACATGGTACAAACGAAATCATGGTATAAAACTGGTGCTCAGAATACTGATTCTGTTGTTTCTGGAGGTTTTTCTATATGCGCATCTATCTTGCAATCTGGGCCACACCTGCTTGTAAACAGGCAGAACATTTCCACTGCAAAACAGACGTCAACTGTCCCTTGCAGTTTTCATCCATATAGCGGAATATGCAATCAGTTACTGCTTGCGATTCTCCTCCCATCATTTTGCCCAAAACTCCCACTTTCCCCACGAATCCATATGCAAAAGTCAGAAAAGTACAACTTGTCATTCTGCACTCCTGCAGCAAGCAAAATGTGTTGTCTGTTCGCACACAAACATAGCACAAAAAAAAATCTTATACCGTTAGAAAGTCTGTTTATTTACCTTTTAAATGGTGCCACATTTGTAAGGAACATGCATATGTGGGTTGCGCCCATGAAAAATGTGCCAAATCTTCTCTGCCACTACTAAACAGCTTATTTTGCTGATGCTATTGTTTGGTGTTTTGAGCTTCTGGTAACCCCAGGTGAAATCTGAACATGTGGAGGAATGTTATGTTCAGCAATAAGTCCAGGTTCTGTCTACGGCAGTTGGATCGTAGGGAGAAGACGCAGGGAACGCTATGCTGATTGCCGCACCGTTAGAGTAACAGCTTTTGATGGAGGCAGTGTGAAGGTGTGGGGCGGTATCTCCCTCACTGGAAAAACAAGGCTTGTCATCATTGGAGGCAATCTCAATGCAGCGAGATATCGAGATGAGATTCTGCAACCAGTGGCAATCCCATATCTCCACAGTCTGGGACCGAACTCTATCCTCCAAGACGACTACGCTCGCCCCCACAGAGCAGTGTTTATCAGAGACTACCTCCAGAATTTGGGAGTGGAGAGGTTGGAATGGCCTGCCAGCAGTCCTGACCTTAACCCCATTGAACACCTATGGGATCAGCTTGGGCGTGCTGTTCATGCCAGAGCGACCAACACAACCACGTTGGTTGACTTGCAACAAATGATGGTTGAAGAATGGGATGCCATCCCACAGCAGTGTGTGACCAGGCTGGTGACCAGCATGAGGAGGAGGTGCCAGGCTGTTGTGGCTGTGTATGCTACTGAGGCTCCTGTTTGTTAAATGAAATCAAACACACACACACACGCACGCTCGCACGCACGCACGCACGCACGCACGCACGCACGCACGCACGCACGCACGCACGCACGCACACACACACACACACACACACACACACATACATACTGTACATACATACATACAATGTCATGTTTTGAGGCGCACCTTGCAATGAAAATACGCAGCGCTAGTACATCTTGCCTCAGAGAGAGAGAGAAGAGAGGTAGATCTGTTTGTATAAATTTGCATAGACAGAGAAACACAGAAGATGAGGCCGTGTAAATGATTAAGACTAAAACAGAGAAAGAAAGAGAGAGAGGACAAATCACAAGTCATCTGTTATCTCATTAAGGCCTCGTTAGGCAACAGGCCGAGCAATAATGCTAAATCCTGAGCAGCATAGGCCTGCAATCCCTAGAGTATTCTGTGTTGTTCTGACTCCAGGTCAGTGATATCTACAGCGGGAATATATAATTTCTTTCAAATGCTCACTATTATTGGTTATGTGTGGAGTAATGTGGCACTGAAAGGAGGTGAGAGTGCACCGTTTAAACCTCTCCAACAAACAGAAACTCCCCCTCCTATCCTCAACAAGCAGTAGAGCAATGCATTTTTAATGGGAAAATAATTGGTGGGAAAATAATGAATCATTAATAATTCAGGTCTTGTTCTGAAATCTGTTGTCAATATTAACTTTTTGGGGGGCACAGACTGGACGTGAGCAAACTGGCCTTGTACAAACAGAATCAGAAAGTTACTTTTTCCGGACCTTTCTGGGGCCTTGCAGTCCGCTTTAAATTATACTTCTGTGAGTTTCTCCAAGGCCACACCTCACCCAGTCCCTTGGATTGACAGTGTTTTAATGACAAAAAAGCTCAGGGAAAATTATTGTAATGCAGAACTTTTTTTGTCTGACGGCTGGGAAATGGAACGCTGATACTTTGAGGCCAGACACACAATTAAGGCCTCGAGGCCATGATTTCTGAAAAAATAAGTTTTGGTTTCATTTCCACATTTCATCTTTTTTGTTTGTTTGTTTTTGATGTGATATGCGAGGCACTGTGACCTTGCAACAACAATGATAAGGCACCAGGAAAGAGGCAAAAGTTTACAACTGTTGAAATATCTCGAAAATAGTTAGACTAGACAAGAAAGAAAACGATACACTGAATGTATGATTATTCATTGAATTACAGAAAGGTATAAAGTGAAAAGTAAATAGAGAAAGTGAAAAGTTATCTGGTGGAGGTGTTTGCAGGGTACTAATCCTTGATTGTTTCATCTTCATAGTGAAATATACGTAGACACATCAACAGATACATCAATACATCAGTTCAGGGCCTGAACCTCCTTAGAGCAATCACAATAGCGACAGAGGCAAGAAAACACCCTTTTAATCAGTAAGAAACCTTAAGCAGAACCACAGCCCATAAAGTGTGTGTGTGGGTTGGGGCATCTGCTTGAATCCGGCCAGGTAGAGATTGAAAAAGAAGGGAAGGGGCTTGTGGCGGAAGAAGATGGAGACGAAGGGGAGAGGAAACAATCAGGATCATGGCAGATGAAATCATACACATGGTGCATGGTGCAAGTGTAGACATGGTACATGCGGATTCTTGCTTGCACATGTCGCATTCTGTAATCATAAAGGTCTGTTGCCCAGTTTAATGATATTGAGAATTTTATATGTGTTTAGTTGAGATGGTTTATGTTAAGCTATGTTGGCTGGTTTGGTGCTTGGGGATTTTTAGTTATACAAGCATAGTAAGGGAGGCAGGATACAATAGCAGTGCACAACTGGCTGGGGACAGCCAAACCACGCAGCATAAGCTGTACCCAGGATCCGTAAAGGCACTCCTTCACGGTACAACATGCACTGTCTGTAGCCCACTCCTGCTAAACACAATAACATGGCCAGTAACAGGAAGTGAAGACTGCTGCGACAGGTGATGGTTTTTCCTGGGAGGAAGGGATGGAGAGAGAGAGAGGGAGAGAGAGCGAGAGAGAGACAGAGGGAGAGAGAGGGAGAGAGAGAGAGGGGAGAGAGAGGGTTGTGGCCTGTTCTAATCAGGTGATCACCAGTGATTGACAGGTGACAGCCAAGGCATCTGAAATGAAGGCAAACAGTGAGCACACAAAAACAATAACTACCAGGCCAGTGTGTGTGTGTGTGTGAGTGTGTGTGAGTGCGTGAATGTGTGTATGTGTGTGTGTGTGTGTGTGTGTGTGTGTGTGTGTGTGTGTGTGATAACTGTAGCTGGTTGTGTGTCTAAAACATCTGGGCCTAATGATCTAAATTCACTGTTAGTGACTGGCTGGGCTGGCAGAACTGAGGCAAAAACTATCAGGCCCGTTACAGTGTGTATGAGTGTGTGTGAGTGTGTGTGAGTGTGTGTGAGTGTGTGTGAGTATGTGTGTGTGTGATAACCCGGGACTGACTGGGCTGTACTGAGGCAGAGTTGTGTTGTGTTCAGTCTCTGTTCTATTTGTGATGACAACACCAGATCATCTGCATACATTAGAACTGGAACATTTCTATCCTGAAGGCTTAGTCCTGGTGCAGTTCTAAATGTTATCATTATTCATGACTATGAGATGCACTAAAGAGGAATGTCTTTAGTCCTAATTTGAATATGGAAAGGGTGTCTGCATCTCGAATGGAAGCAGGAGGATAATTCCACAGGAGGGGGGGGGGGGGCTGTAGCTGAAGGCTCTGCCTCCTGTGGTGCTTTTTGATATTCCTGGAATTACAAGGACACCTGCACTCTGGGAACTAAGCAATCTTGTTGGACAGAAGGGGACAACCAATTCCTTGAGGGAATTTTGAGCTAAGCCATTTAGGGCTTTGTATGTTAAAAGGAGTACTTTGAATTCAATTCTACTTTGTTATATTTAGGGTAAAAGAAAACCTTATGACCATGTATAGCTTTTATTTGGCCCTCCTACTCAGACTGAACATCCCTTATTTCAATCTTTATAAATCCTGAATTTAAGCCTCACATCTACCTACCAGCTGAAGTATAGCCCATGCAAAGACACAAGGGGCATACGACGGTTCAGGATAACTTGCTATAGGACACTTCAGTTGGCAGTTAAGTACAATACATTAAAGCCGAATATACCAAATATTTCACACCGTTCAGGTACTATTTGGATTCATTTTAGATTTAAACACAGCAGAACCATGATTTTGACACCCCTGATTTGACTGAGTAGGTTCTCACTCACCCGCTCATTCACAGGGAGCTGGAATGGCTTTATTCAAGCTGGGCGGCCAGGCGGAGTGGCAGTGGGGGCAGTCGGCTCACAGCGTGTGTTTGAACTGTAAATATCAGGGCCGCAAGGAAAACGCCACAGAAACCGGAGGGGTCGGAAAACTCTGGAAACAACCCAGCAGCTGATACAAACGGAGGGGAGCTAATCCATGGCGATCTGATAAAAGGAAAAGGTCACCGTGTGTTGATTCAGAAAACAGGCCATGCTCAGTTAAGAGAGCTTTGACCATCAACGTCTCTCCCTCTCTCTCTCACTCTCTGATTGGCCCCTAGGCACCCTTTAGCCCACTCATAAGATCACACTGAAGCCCCTGATGTAAGGAACTTGGGCCCCCAAGGCGACACACACACAGAAGACAAGACCCACTGTGGAATTCAGTTAGTCCTTCAGTAGTCCTTATTGAAGTGGCTGTGTTGAGGCAGGATCCTGGTTCCAGAATCCAGGATTACTGGTGTTATGTTCACATAAATATCTAGTATGGGAACTACTTTTAGTTAAAGTTATAGGAACTACTTTTCTTTATGTGATATCATTAATGTAGTACTGAGCGCGCATTGATACTCTGAACTACAGCAGAAGATTCATGTTTGTAACGTGTAGAGAAATCCAGTAAAGGCATCGTTAACTTTACTCCGGTGTTTTATTTAATGTATGTTGTGCAAGTGCAAATACACAACAGAATTGGCGACGAGGATTTTAAAGGACGACATTGCGTGTGGAGCAGCTTTAATGGAAGTTTCCCGTCTGCAAGTTGGTGCCTTGTCTACTGCTAGCAAGCTAGATTCCCTTTGCAACAGTGAGAAGGATGGAACAACGGTCTCGTGAGTAACGCAACAACTTGAGAGAGAGAGAAAATAGACTAAGTTCAAAACGAAACTAGAAAATGCATTTCCTGAAGGAAATACCAGTGCATGAAATGCAAAGGTTAAGAAAGGAAGAAGAAAAGAAAGAAGAGTGAAAGAAGGAAAGAAGAAAGGAAAGAAGAGTGGAAGAAGGAAAGACAAAAGGAAAGAAGAGTGAAGAAAGGAGAGAAGAGCGGAAGAAGGAAAGAAGAAAGGAAAGAAGAGTGAAAGAAGGAAAGAAGAAAAGAAAGAAGAGTGAAGAAAGGAAAGAAGAGTGGAAGGAGGAAAGAAGAAAAGAAAGAAGAGTGAAATAATGAAAGAAGAAAGGAAAGAAGAGTGAAGGAAGGAAAGAAGAGTGGAAGAAGGAAATAAGAAAAGAAAGAAGAGTGAAAGAAGGAAAGAACAAAGGAAAGAAGAGTGAAAGAAGAAAATAAGAAAGGAAAGAAGAGTGGAAGAAGGAAAGAATAGTGAACAAGAGTGGCTCTGGATGAAGAGATAAAGAGAGAGTGAAAATATTGAAAAAAGGAGATAAAAATGGATTGAAGAAGAGAGATTGAGTGTGAGAGAAAGTTGACTGAGAGAGAAAGATGGAGAGATGGAGAGAAAAAAAATAGAGAATGGATGGTGTTTTAATGTTCCTAGTTACAGTTAAATTGAGAGGGACAGAGAGAGTAGAGGTTCCTTTGATTTGGTGCAGCTGTCAGTGAAGCACAGGTGCAAGCCAGTTTAAAGACCCTATTATGATGTCATAATGGCCCAATGTAAGTCAATGGGAGACATTTATATTCGTTTTTCTTTAATATCTTAAAAAGTATAAAGTTTAGAAAAGTGAAAAATACATAGCATAAGTGTCGTTTACAAGACCTACGCGACAAAGTTTGAATGAAGTTTCTACGTTAAGCGGTTCGGGCTGAATTAATCGCAGAAAAAGGTAACAAGAATAAGAAGAAGAAGAAGAAGAAGAAGCCTAGGAATAACAATACAGGGCATTTCATGCACTGTAATTATGGCTTATGCTATTGGAGGTGTGGATGCTTTTGACAGTACTGTGGAGGAATGGGACACTTATATTGAGAGACTGGAGCCAGCCACTAAATCGTTTAAGGACATAACTAGACTGCTACAGGAGCACTTTAACCCAAGACACCTCCTCATTGCGGAGAGATTCAGATTTCATAACCGAAACCAGCAAAAGCATGAGTCAATGTCGAACTTCATGGCAGAGCTCAGGAAGCTAGCAGAACATTGTCAGTTTGGCGCGGGCTTGTCCGATGCACTCCGAGATAGGCTTGTGTGCGGCATGCATAATGAAGGCATACAAAGACGGCTCCTGACCGAGAAAGATTTGACGTTAGCGAAGGCATTGGAAGTTGCCGTAGCAATGGAAACTGCGTCAAGGGATGCCGTAGAATTGCAAAAGAAATTTGCAAATCAATGTAATGTCAACAAATTCACAACTAAATGCCCAATGAAAGGAGATGGATGTTTTAGATGTGGAAAAAGCTCTCATGACCAAGCAGACTGTTGGTTTCGTGATAAAAACTGTAGACTGTGCAATCGAAAAGGACACATACAGAGAATGTGTAAAATTAAACAGAATGAGGAAAAGCACAGAGATCACAGAGAGCACAGAGATAGGAGAAAGGATAAAAGAGTTAATGAAATGAATGACACAGACTCAAGTGGATCAAACTCGGATGATGTTGACACAAGTCTGGCACACATAGAACTCCACTCCATAGCAGACAGTGACAAACAAATTATATGGGTGACCCCAGAGATTGAAGGGAAGAAATTAAAAATGGAACTTGATACTGGGTCTGCGCTTTCACTGATATCATTGAAAGATTACAAAGAAAAGTTTGCAAAGCTGAAACTGAAACGCACCCCAGTGTTACTAAAAACATATACAGGAGAAAAAGTGGTGCCAGTAGGAAAACTGAAGGTGAAGGTGAAATATGAAAACAAAAAGAAAATTCTGGATTTGTATGTGCTACCACGTGGAGGGGTACCGTTATTTGGACGTGATTGGCTGCAAATGATTCAGCTTGACTGGCAATCCATTAAGGCAATGCAGGTCAGTCAGAATGAAAGCAGTGTAGCTACACAGGAAAAGTTGAACCTGCTATTACAGCGCGCAGCGCCAGTGTTCCAAGAGGGCATTGGAACCCTCAAACAAATTAAAGCACACCTCATAGTGGATGAACATGCATCGCCCAAGTTCATGAAAGCACGTCCTGTCCCCTATGCGCTGCGTCCAAGAGTGGAGACAGAACTGACAAGGCTTGAAGACCAAGGCATTCTGTCTAAAGTTGAATGGTCGGACTGGGCAACACCAATTGTACCCGTAGTCAAGAAAAATGGTGCAATAAGGCTATGCGGTGACTTCAAAGTTACTGTCAACCCAGTTTTACATGCAGACCAATACCCGTTGCCACGCATAGAAGACATTTTTGCATCTTTAGCTGGTGGACAACATTTTTCAAAGATTGACTTGGCCCAAGCGTACTTGCAAATGGAAATGGATGATGCATCGAAGAAGTATCTTACAATCAATACTCTCAAAGGTCTTTTTCGGTACAATAGGCTAGTTTTTGGCATCGCGTCTGCCCCTGCAGTGTGGCAGCGTGCTATTGATCAGGTCCTCCAGGGCATTCCCGGCACACAGTGCTACTTAGATGATATAATTGTGACAGGCCATAACGAAAGCTCTCATCTTGCTAATCTGGAAGCAGTCCTAACAAGACTAGTTGAATGTGGACTCAGAGCCAATAAGGACAAATGTGAGTTTTTCAAAGACTCCATTGAGTACTGTGGACACAGGATAGATAGAGAGGGCCTCCACAAATCACAGGACAAAATTGACGCCGTTTTGAAAGCCCCTAAGCCCTGTAACGTCACCCAGGTTCGTTCCTTTTTGGGTCTGATAAATAATTATCATAAATTCCTGCCGAATCTATCGACTGTACTCCATCCATTGCACAACCTCTTGCAAGCGAAAGCAACCTGGAATTGGACTAAACACTGTGACCTGGCATTCAAGACAGCAAAAGAGCTGATAACGTCGGAAAAGGTCTTGACACACTACAACCCAGACTTACCTCTTCGCTTGGCATGTGATGCATCGCCATATGGCATTGGTGCCGTCCTCTCCCACAAAATGCCAGACGGCTCAGAACGTCCTATAGCCTTCGCCTCTAGGTCTTTAAGTGCTGCCGAAAAGAATTATGCACAAATTGATAGAGAGGGATTGAGCCTGGTATGGGGTGTGAAGAGATTCAACCAATACTCGTATGGGAAATGCTTCACCTTGATTACAGATCACCAACCCCTAGTGGCCATTTTTAACCCAAGAAAATCTATTCCGGCTATGACTGCAGCACGCTTACAAAGATGGGCATTGTTCTAAGGTGGACATGACTATGTGATAGAGTACAAGGGAACGACACAGCATGGAAATGCTGATGGACTCTCGCGCTTGCCATGTGAACCAGTGGACAATACATCTTCAGATCCAGCCGAGATGTTTCATTTGACCCATATGGAGAACTTGCCTGTTAACAGTGCACAGATCAGACAAGAGACAAGCAGAGATCCAACCATAGCAAAGGTCCTTGAGCTAACGATGAAGGGGTGGCCTGCCAAAAACACAGTGGGCTTACCTGAATACTTCAGTCGACGTGAGCAGCTATCTGTGTGTCATGGGTGCATCATGTGGGGCACCAGAGTCATAGTGCCACCCAAGCTGCAGAGTCCTTGAAGCACTTCATGAAGGACACATGGGTGTTGTAAAGATGAAGAGCCTTGCGAGGAGCTACATATGGTGGCCAGGCATTGATCACCAGATTGAAGATTTAGCCAAGACATGCTCTGGATGTCAGCTGACACAAAAACAGCCTCCACTTGCCCCTGTCCACAGCTGGGAGTGGCCAACCGCTCCATGGCAAAGACTCCATGTAGACTATGCAGGGCCTTTCCTGGATCATATGTTGGTTGTTGTCGTTGATGCATATTCAAAGTGGCCAGAAGTCTTCATAGTGAAAAATGCAACATCCACAAAAACAGTAGAAGTTCTCTGCACACTCTTTGCAAGAACAGGATTGCCTGAGCGACTCGTCAGTGACAATGGTAGTCAATTCACATCTGAAGAGTTCCAATCATTCATCCGGAAAAATGGTATCAAACATACCACTGCTGTACCTTACCATCCTGCTACTAACGGGCTTGCTGAGCGCTTTGTCCAGTCATTTAAGCAGTCAATGAAAACAATGGGCAATGCTCAGGTGTCACTGCCTGAGAAGATGGCAAAGTTCCTACATGCGTACAGAAACACTGACCATGCTACAACAGGTCAAGCTCCAGCTGTATTGTTCATGGGAAGGCGGCTGAGGTCACGTCTAGATTTGCTGAAACCTGACCTACGCAGAGATGTGACGTTGAAACAGTCCATCAAAGCTGGACCACGTCATGTCAGAAACTTTGTAATTGGACAACAAGTGCTGGCAAGGGATTACCGACAGTCCAAGCAAAAATGGCAGCATGGTGAGATCCTGTCCAAAACAGGGCCTCTGACATACACCGTGAACATTGGACGTGGGGTCATCTGGAGACGCCATGTTGATCAATTGCTGGATGCAACAACTCACCATGCGACCAACAAAAACACAGAAGATGACGCTCCTGTTCCTGAGGATTCGGATGAATTGATGTTCCCAGATTCAGAGACTCCTCCTGATGATGGCAACACACCTGACACACCTGTCAATGCGAATGGCCCCGAGGTTCCTGTTCAGGACCCTGTGCCTCAAGAGAGACGCTATCCTGAAAGAGCTCACCATCCTCCTCAAAGGCTGGAATTATAAAAAAAAAAAAAAAAAAGAGCCATGCATTGTCATTACCTCATGTTTAATGTTTAGTGTGTGTGTTAGTTTAGTGTTTTAAGTGTTCAACACTAAGGTTAAGATTGTGGAACACTCATGTAGTAACTAAGGTTTAATTAGTGGCAGTAATGGATATGATTTTTCTGTTAAGCCTATATGCAATGAGATGGACATCAATGCTGTAAAGGAGGAAATGTTATGTTCACATAAATATCTAGTATGGGAACTACTTTTAGTTAAAGTTATAGGAACTACTTTTCTTTATGTGATATCATTAATGTAGTACTGAGCGCGCATTGATACTCTGAACTAGAGCAGAAGATTCATGTTTGTAACGTGTAGAGAAATCCAGTAAAGGCATCGTTAACTTTACTCCGGTGTTTTATTTAATGTATGTTGTGCAAGTGCAAATACACAACAACTGGTTACTTATGGAGGTGCAGAGGAGCACAAAAAGAGTCTGTGTCACCCTGAGACCGAATTCAATTAGACGTATTTGCTTCAAGTGCTTTTTCGATAGATAGCGATAGAGTCTTAGCACCAAAAAAAACACATCATTTTAAATGCTCTCTGCTTTCTTTTGTGAGTGCTGGGAGAGAGAATTTGGATGAAGTACAGATGAAATCATTCCAAAAGTCACACTGGTGGGACTAATTACTTTTAAAGACAAATATGTTATACCTCAGCTGCTTTAATTATAATGCTGTTTCTGTATCGCCGCTTACAGACTTCATGCTTTTAAGTTAGTTCACCTGTCTTCCTCTGTGGGAGGAAAAAAATCTGAATAAAAGTCTGCACATACATCAAATTATTTAGTCTTTCTACCATGCCTCCTTTCAACACAAGTCATTGTCACGAATGTTACTTCAGTCTCTACTCATTTAATTAAATTTCTGCTTAAATCAGGACCTCAATTGGTCCATTTTGCTCAAGTAACTGCAGAATATTTTCTGGTTTATCCTGGACTTAATTTAGCAATCTATAATGTGGTGGGTTTTCAGCCTGTAGTGTGGAACATTATGTGAAGTAGGTTAAAATGGCTTCTATATTCCATTTAATGAATCAATTTCATGCCAACTATAAGATGAGAGCCATTTGCAATGGCTATTTTTGTACGTAGGCGTTAATTTAGGAGTACAGAAATCTGGTGATCCTTTGATGCGTTTCCAATGTTTTTTAGCCTGGTCCTAATCAAAATCATAGGCTTCGGAGGGTGGGAGAATCAGGTAAACGTGACCTTTACTGAGACAGTTTCCTGTCACCAAACAACCCGTAGCCATAGGGATGATCTGCTGTATTCTAATTCTTATGACTGGGACTTTGTCCGGAAAAAAAAGGTAACGCACTGACGGTGTCTAATTACAAATTCACTGGGTGCCTGGCCACCTGCCGTGCAACCTAATTCTCAAGGGACTTCAATCCCTCCTGAACAACAAAGGCTCTGGGACTAATTTCCTGTCAGCTCTACTTCAGCGTGAGCCGCCTCGAGGAACAGCGCTCGGTCCTGTTAACACTTAACCTTCCGCCCTCTGTTACCCATCCGCTCTGCCACTTTACTGTTGAGAGAGGATCATTTAAGTGCACCATAGATGAATAAATCAGCCAAAAGTTAGCTGAAAATGTATAAGTGTGTCTTCAGTCTAAGCCCCAGAAAAAGGATAAATACTAAATATTTAGCACTTTAACTTCCCTTTTACCTGTTTTTTTAAATACGTTTTTAGAATGGCGCACTGAATGATCCTAAATTTTCATGTTAGGCCTGTAAACATAAGCCTTTTCCCAGTCTGCGTGTTGAGTCGAGATCCCAGTCCACTCACTCACTCCTCAGGTACAGTCTGACAGATAAACATTTAGTAGAGTGAGAAATGTTACACAAAAGGTCACAATAGCTACCTGTGCTGATCATCAATAATCACCTGAAACTGCTCGGCCCAGATAATTATGTTTCGTTGTCAGGCTGACTATAGGGCATGTCTGAAAACCCCTTTGTTGCTCTGCTAGTGTCTCTGCCTCATTGTGCTGGCATGAAAGCATGTTTTAAAATAGCAGTGCTTGTGACTAAGGAGTGCTCCACTGGTAACAAAAAGGATTTGCCAGTCCAAGGGCTCCTGGTCCAAGTGTGCGGCTGGCATTCAAGGAGATCCGTAGTTGGCCTTCCTCTTTCAAGATGTGGCACCCTGAAAGCTTGTGGCTTTATTGTTGTATTACTGGACACTTACTGGAGTGTCAAGAACAGGAGAGTGTGCGTTTGTGTATGTTAAAGTGTGGGATTCTTGAAAAGTTACAGGAGTGTGTGTGTCTTTGTATGTTTGTGTTCGTGTGTGTGTGTGTGTGTGTGTGTGTGTGTGTGTGTGTGTGCGCGTGTGTGTGTGTGTGCGTGCGTGTGTGTGTGCGTGCTTGTGTGAGTGCGTGCGTGCGTGTGTGTGTGTGTGTATAGCAGTTCACGTGCTCGGTGTAGTACAGGAACACTATCTGAATACCCTCCATTTGCCCAGCAGAGTGAAGGCCAGGACCAGACTACTTCTGTTTCTGCTGCCCTGAGAATCCCTTAGCCTTTTTAGCTCGACCCCTTTACCCTTGAAACCCAGAATTAAGCAGCGACTGAGACAGGGCCTGCTCCTCCACTGACAGCTATAAAACTCTTTTTACATCCCCACAGTGCAAATGAAGACACTCAAATAATGATTTATTAATTTGAATTTATTATAATTGATCAATTTATTACTGTATTCATTGGTATGGAAATGTATTAACAAACCATCACACTCTGTATTTTCCTAGAGAAAAGTCTCCAGAACTCTGAACTGATGAACTGGAATGTATGCCATTTCTTTCTCACTCTTTCACTTCTTGGCCTGCTTCCGAGAGACTTGACCCGTAAATGCACACTTGTTTGTGGTTTATGTAAATCTGTGTGCTGGACCGGTGGGGCTGATGCATCGCTGGTTGTGGTCTGTGTTGGTGGAGTAAAAACTTTGGCAGCCTCCTACAGTGAGCTGTCGATTTCTTCACCGCGTCTGGCTTCTGGATGCCAGCTAATCCGCACACACACACACACACACACACACACACACACACACACACACACACAAACAAACACACACACACACACACACACACACACACACACCCAGCACCGCACCCCCTAGCCTAAAGCTCTTCTTCAAACGTCATGTCAAGATACCGGCTGCGGTTCCAGATTCCAGCTCAGAAGCCCAATCCACCTGCCTTCCCAGGGTTCCTTGATCTAATCGTGTATCGGGTTTTTTTTCTCCAAAATGCCAAGCTGTTATGATAGTGTGATATGGTTGACATATGGTCTTTTTAAAGGCAGATGTCATACAATTTACAGCAGAATAAAGGGGATTTGTGTACAGACTCATGCCACACTACTGGGGCCTCCATGTCAAAGTCCTTACCATGTTTGATGTACTGATTTATGCATTACAACCTAACTCAACCCCTCTCCAAAACATTGTTCCCTCAGAAATGATCTCTTTTAATGCAAATGATGACGGTGAAATGATAAAGATATTATGTGTCTTTATTGCCTCATGTCTTTGCCACTTCATAGAGTTTGAACAGACTTTGATGTTACAAAAAAAACTGAGAAGTATGACATCATGTCTCATTGTCCTTCCATCACTATTTGGAGGTGTCAAGCTAAAAAGGCACCGGATGCCTAAAAGAGCCCGGATGATGTAATGTTGACTTTCGAACGACTCTTGAGTGACAGTTGCTATGCCAACGCCAATACGTCACCCTAACGCGATTTACCTCAGAGCATCTTGCATTGTACTTGTAGCTGCACCTGAGACCAGCTTGCTTGTATTTGACCTACAATAAACCAACCAAAACAACCATGTGCTTGATGTTTGACTTTGGTAGGAAAGTGGTTGATTCGCTAGTTGGTTATAGTATCAAAGTAAGCACATTTCATTAGCTAGCTCGTGCTAGTGTAACGAGCTATCTTGTTAGCTTGAAGCTATTCATCTGTTGTTGTGCTTAAATTAAGAAAGTCCTTAATGTGTTGTGATTTTAAGACATATCTGACGGCACCCACAATTAAATTTGAACAAAACAGGGCATTGTTTGCACAACATTTTACTAAAGAACAACGGGGGCTTGCTAGCTTTGACATGCTAGCGGACATTGCTAACTTACAGGTTACCAGCAGGCAGGTGTAGCTAAAACTTTTTATTCGCTTAATTATTGTGCCTAAACGGATACTATGTACCCCGACACTTTTTGGCTATCAGTCAGAGAGTCTCAAGAGTAGTTCGAAAGCCACCAGCTACGTTTTAGTCGCTTAATATTGTCGCACAAAAGGAGGAATTGCTATTAGCAATACAGATGCTAGCGCGCGAAACCTGTTGATGTGTGCTTACTTACAAAAGACCGGCAGCCAATATTAAGCGTGTAAAAAGTACCTGATGGCTTTCGAACAACTCTTGAGACTCTCTGACTGATAGCTAAAAAGTGTCCGGGTGCGTAGTGTCCGTTAAGGCACAATATTAAGCGACTAAAAAGTAGCTGATGGCTTTCGAACGACTCTTGAGACTTAAAGCTAATAAGCGCCCGGCCTACGTGGTGACCCGATTACGTAATGCTAACGTTGGCATAGAAACTGTCACTCAAGAGGCGTTCGAAAGTCAACATTACGTCACCCGGGCTCTTTTTGGCATCCGGTGCCTTTTTAGCTTGACAGAGGCACAGATTGATGTTTGATAGGGCAGATGGGTAGAGGTGTTTGACTATAACCATGGTTTTCATATAGAGTTTGAGACACATATGAGATATTGATAAAACAAACAAATCATTCTGTTTTTGGAGACAAATTGCAAACTTGGCAACTCTTGTTGAGGTGGAAGAAAGACGTGGCTCTGAAACCTTTTTGCCAGAATGAACAAAAACTGGCACGATCAATAATCAGTATAGTGTATACCCGACCAGCAGATGGGGATTGGTGTGACGTCAATTCTAAATTGTTTACCTTTAAGTGAATATTTTTTACCCTTTGAGAGCCAACACAAAGATTATCTTGCATGGGTATTCCTGCCATAACTGCACTTTGCATAAAACATTAAGCACATGCGTCTTTTGGTGGGTGTTTGAAAGAAATGGGAAATAATGAGATTGGCATAAGATGAAGAGCCTTGTTTACCATTTGTAATTCTCCTTTGTAGGCTGGCCAAGTAAAGGTTATGCTTGCCACCCCAACAGTTTTTAAAGAAAACAAGGAATACAAATCTTTATTCATAAGTGAATTTCAACATTCGTTTCACTGGTGTGGAGTTCAGAACAGCTCCCTATGAAAGTCTATCGGCTCCATTCAGTATCACCACCTTCCTTCCTATCCTTCATGTCTCTTAACAACGCAGCACTGAAAAATAAAATCAGCCATCTTCTGCGCTATTCAAAATACATTCCCTCAGATTGCTTAATGAGACAACTAAATTAATACCCACCGGTCGGATATATATGTAAATTAATTTAGAAATCTTTTGCCAGCGACTTTCTCTTATCTTCACTGCAGCCACCCTCATCAGCGTGTTCTGTGCATGTAAGGAGTGAGTCGAATATTCACCATGGAATTGTCCAATCATAGAAAATGGGCTTTCATTGTCTCTTTATTAGTCTGAGACATTAGAAAGCAACACTGTTGTTCTTCAAGGACTTAGCATTTCCTTGCGGTAGCTGTGCAGAAAAATGCTGGACTAAATCGACATTTATTTTCTGGAAATATCCTTTGGGAGGGGCCGGGTGGGGGTGCATTGCTGCTAAAAATGGTTCACCGAGCAGTCAAACCACCCTTCACAGCACACTATCGATGGGTCAATTAGCTGAAAAATTCAGGAAACTGCTGTGGATCAAGCTGAAAGAAAACAAACAAACAAAAAAACGAACAAACAAAATGCAACCCCCCAAGTAGCACGCTGCCAAATCAATCAACAGCAAAATGGAAACAAAAACAATCCCTGGAATGGTTTGGAGGGGCCCAGAGCAAAGCGGTTACCTGGATATCAAAGAGACCTAAAAGAGACGGTGCCAGGAAACACAATCAGCTTGACTTACAAAGAGGAGCAACACAATGGCACCGACGCCATCACTTACAAATCATTACCACTGAGAAATTGTTTCGATATATCAAAATAAATAAATGATTTCACTGTATTGAAGATGTTAATGTTGTAATAAAGAAATATGATCTTGTTATCTGGGAATAATTTCATTATGTAAATGCAAGAAGATACCGTAGACCATGTATCAATCCTCTATGATCATCCTATGCTGTACTCATGTATCCATCCTCTATGATGATCCTATGCTGTACCCATGTATCCACATCAAACAGCCAGTGTATGCATACCTGACCAGTAGACAGTGTAAGGGTGGATTCAGTTTCTTCTTTTATACCATGTACAGATCACCAGTACGTTAAGCACCCTTTGTAATAACTGTTGTACCTCTGCTGTGATAAGGCATATTTAAGCACATTAATAATTCCACCCCTGATATCCTGATCTCAAAGCCATGTACATCTTGCACTGACACAAATCCATCTAAGAACTACTAAAGAGTGAGTCCATCTCTGCTAATAGGCCCTTCTAAAATGGATGGGTGCCATAATATCCTCTCCTCACTCAGGGATATGACTACCAATTCACCAGAAAGGACGACAATCAATTTATCCGACTGTATTCAGATCTTCCAAATCAGTTGTCAGAGTTTAGACAGAGCTGGCATTTTCAGTGGTGCTGTAGTAATCCGGTTAAATGTGGTTTTGCCAGACTCCGCAGGCTCACTCAACAATGTCACCATTCCTGTGAAATCCATTAACGTCCTGCCTATGACATATACCATAAAAATAGTCTGCATGCAGAGTTGTCAATATGATAATAAAGATACGAAGACGATGATGAACTGGATGGAGGCGTGTGCTGTTTTGACATAAACAAATTCCAGATGCAAACATTGAAGCAATGTCATCGAGAAAATCAGGTCATAAATACAGAGTGCTCTCGTATGCGTCTGAATTATATGCTCGGCTGCTGAAGCAAATTTCTATGACGGATAATTTACCTACTCAAGTTACTAGCCGGTGGCCTCGAAGCAAACCGACAGTGTCTCACTTGCAGGCTCTGCCAAACCCAAAGAATCACCCAGCCCTGGCTTTTGACACAGTTCCAAATTGGGGTCACGTGGCGGGGACTTGGTTACGACACGGGTGCATTAGTCACTGCAGACTGCATCAGTGTTTTCCCAGAAACAGTGTGTAACTGATATGGTGATACTCCACACGTAACGACTGTCTCATTTATGGTATCCATCCATCCCCCACACACAGACACTCACTGTGTGACCTTAAACACACAAGGAACACACAGGAGTCATAGATCACCATTAAGCCCAATGGTTTATCCTACATCCAGAAGAGACCTGCATGCCAATCAAGTCCCCAACCATTTCACTATAAGGAGTCTGCCAAAGAGGGAAGGCTTTGAAACTAAACAAACTCCACACAATTAGGTCCCAATGAGGCCTAAAGTAATATACACTTATTATGTATTATTATTATTACTGCCACTAATTGCAAATCATGTAAGAACATGTACTTATATAGAAATACATTTTACTTATTTATTAATGTAGGATTAAATAGATAGAGGTATAAAGTTTGACCCAAAACTTCATTTGCACAGGCAAATCACAGATCAAGTGGTATGAGCTGGTGTCTGTTACATAGTTCCTGATTGATTGTTGGGGGACAAACACAGGGAGAGAAAATCCTCACTCTGAACACTTTCCTGATCTGCCCTGCACGCGAGAGACTCGACACACTGGCAGAATGTCACCTTGATTGGTGGGAATCATGTCGAGCTTGCATCTGTTAGCCTGCGCCACCACTGACAAATGCCTCCCTGGAGAAGGTGTTTTTGCCGGCCCCATCAATGCCTAAAGTCTTAATTATTAATCGTGTATCTCTGTTTAGTTTGCATTATCACGGAGAAAGTTGCGGCATAAATGATTTAACAAGCGGCTGCGATCAATCACAGAGAAACGCCACAGGGGGGGGGCTCAATTTAGCTCAGCTCAACAGCGGGTTGTTTCAAAGTTCAACAGATCAAGGCCTTTAAAAAAATGCAGGCTTTGGGGATTGGGGAGGGTGAGTCTCTCCCAGTTGCCCCATCCATGAATCACCCCCTGATGATCCGTCTGTGTCTGCCTGTCGATCTGTCTGTGAACTCTCGCCTCCCACTGAGCAGAGTACCAGGTCCCATCATTTCCATGTAACTCGTTCTGTCTTCATCATCCGTCAGCCACTTTTCCTCCATTTTGGTGGTCTTTTCTCTCGTCATCCTTGCCTCAGCTTTTTACCCCTTCTTTCTTGTCTCGGGTCTGTGTCTGTTCTTTTAAGCCACTGCTTCCAGTCGGATCTAAGTTCTGATTCCACAAGCTAATCCTGCTGCATTTTAGTTGAAAAAAACAAAAGGGCTACATATAGCTGACCGGCTAACACACGCTCATTCACTTGCATTCATTTCTCAGAGCTTCAAAGAGATATTGAGAGCTATCTATCTCAACGTTTTTTTCTTAGGTCAGTGGGTAAGGTGAATTGGTTTATCAGAAGACTATTTTGAAAAGTTTCCAAACTCATTTGGTGCCTCTTCTTGCTGCTATCCTTTCCTCTCCTTTCTTGGACTCTCTCCCTCTTCCTCTGCCACTCTGCTACATCCTTCTAACTCCTTGTCTCTTACCTTCCTCTGTCCTATCCCCTCTTTTCCCTCCTCTCTATCTCATCCTCTCTTCCCTTTCCCCCCTCCGTTCCCCATCTCTGTCCTACTGTCTCCTCTCTCGCTTACTTTCTCTCCTCCTCCTCTCTCTCTTACATTTCCTCCTCCCTTCCTATCCTTTTCTGCTAAGTGTGCCCAACATGTTTTCCCCACTGTTGAATCGCTCTGTTGCCGTGAAACGTAATTTCAGGGTTGTTAATCCTGGATTGTCCTTGGCATGCAGCTTCAGTCCTGTCTCTGTTTCCCCTTGTTCTCATTGCATCTGAGAACTCACTTCCATTTGACGACAAATTACTATCGAATCGACACAGCAAGGCTGGGCCAGACGTCTGCGCTAAGCAAGGTCGAACATGATTGTTTTGTTTCGAAATTATTGTTTGGCAGAGTTCTTCATACCTTGCTGCTTTAATGATCTGTCTGTATGTTTTTTCCGTAGCCATCTGTGGTTTGGGGGACATGGACTGGAGGTTGCCGTGCTCTGACTAACACAAACTTGAATGACTAAGAGGCATTGGTGGTCCGAAACGAGGGAGAAGGTTGTAAGAGAGCACTTCTCCTCTAAGGACGTTTGACAAATCCTTGTTCTCTTGTCGGAGAGACAGAGGACCTCCCCTCGACTCAGGTAGTCAGTGTTCAGTGACCTGTGCAAAAGTCCCTAGCTCAGATATTGAGTTTTTCTCTGCTTTCCTGCCCTGGAAAAGGGACCCATTTTCTGTCAAAGGCACAAATCACAAGGCCCAGACTATTAGTTTTTCAGTGTTTGCCATGCAAATGTCCCAGCAACACAGTTACAAAAGAGAATGTTACATTTTAACTTTTTTATTGAGGGTTTAATAGGCTACATATTCAGTTTAAAAATCTAAATTTGTTTAATGGAACACTTTTGAAATTTTGGAGTTTATATCTGT
This sequence comes from Sprattus sprattus, assembly GCF_963457725.1. Taxonomy (NCBI): domain Eukaryota; kingdom Metazoa; phylum Chordata; class Actinopteri; order Clupeiformes; family Clupeidae; genus Sprattus; species Sprattus sprattus. The sequence continues at coordinate 35,699,010 of NC_137922.1, read as the reverse complement.
GCTGAAATGTTAAATGTTTCAGCAGACACTCTGGCACTTACTGCGGTGTGACTTGTGGGAGCAGAAGAGGTCAGCTCTATTTTCTATGGACCTAGAAGTTTTTGGATGAAAGTATGCTACTTTCACTCCTTTCCCCAATAGCATAGGCTTTGTAGTTAAGCTCTAAGGCTACTTAAACAGCATATTAGGTTTGTAACTCAGCATCTCAGGGAACTATGATATTTAACATAAATTGAATTGGAATTTCATCCTTTATACTGCTTTTTTTCAAATTATTCTGGGAACAAACTGTAGGTTATTTGGTGCAGTCGGTACAGCCAGAACCCCCATCAGAAACGATCATGTGAGCGAAAGCCTGTTTAGCTGACCACAGGAGCAATGGGAGAGAGTGGACATAAAGGTAAGCTATTCACGAGGCTACTGGTGACTGTATGTGTAGATATACTAATGATATGGATATGGATATGGGATATCCCAAATGTGGTGAAATGAGTTTCCCCCGTGAGTCAATTTGATTGACAACCGGTTGTTGATTATGGGGCGGGCCATGGATTTGTATTTAAGGAAGTGGCCCTAGACTGACCGGTACGTCTTTCACCGGTGAGAGGACTTCCTGGTTAGTGACGTGGGACACCGGTAACGGTGTGGAGGTGAAATCGCTGGTAGAACAGGTAAGGGCTGCTTGTCCTCTCATTGTTTTAGACTCTCTACGAGCTGGAATTTTAGCTGTTTTGATTATGTGTTTTAGTGCGGTTGGTTTCGCTTCTGCCATTCTCGCCCGATTTATCGGCTACATGAGAAACTCGTTTGCTTCAGGTAGGTTATCATCATCAGCATAGTTATGACTGCCTCCCTGCTTCATTATATACTTAACGGTGTTGTTCGCTTTAGTGTGCTGTCAGCAGTAGCGAGCGGTGAGTGCGCTGTCTCCCCTCATCATACCTGCAAAGTGGAGCATAAGTTAGACAGCTTGAGGTATGTATACTAAAGCAACGCTGTGCAATCTATTTTTAGAATGAGCTGCTAATCGTAATTTTAGCTCTGTTGTATTTTACAGATTGGCCTGTATGCTGGTGTTTCTCATTGGCTGTTTCCACGTCCTAAGAGACTGCTGCTTTGTCCCGATCAGTGTTTGTTTTTATCGTTACCTTTGTGGTATCTTTCCTTCGTCCTTAAGTGTTGGGCTATTTTGTTTGGTTGTCTGTGGTCTGGCTAGCTAGCCACTAGGCTCTGCCAGTGTCTCGTGTTGGGACGTTTTTGTCTCTGTGTTTGTTGTTTTTCGTGCATGTCGCCGTTCTCTCCTGCCTAACTTGCAGGCGCCCTATCTGTATGCTCTGTGGTGGTGGCGGGGCAACTCCCAGCCTGCCAGGGTTGCTGCTGGCTGTGCATGTGCTCGTGCTTTTGCTTGTGTTTATGCTTGTGTGTGGTGTGTGTGTGTGTGTGTAGGCGTGTGTTTGCGTGTGTTTGCATGTGGGTTTAATCCTTATACTGTGACCAGGGAGGCTGTTCTTCTCCGGCCTGACCTTTAGTCCCTACAGCGCTGGAGCAGCTAAAACTTGGCCCCTAAGATAAGTAGCCATTAGCTTATTGCTAGTATATATTGCTTATACCTAGGTGCTGGTGTAGCATCACTCGGTTACTCAGTGCCTGTGTCTCTCCTCCCCTTTGCCAGACAGGAGCAGTGTGGCCCACGTGAGCAGAGGACTGGTTTCATGGTGGAGGCCTTCACTTCCCCTTGCTGTATGCACATTTGGTGCCTTTTCTTTGGACTGCAGTGTTTCTCATGTGTGGTGTGTACTTTCTGGACCCCCTCCCCCTCTGTCTGGCAGCAGTCCAGCTCACGGTGGTAAGCATCTGCCCTGCTCTGGCTCCCTTCCCCTTGAGGCCAGGTAACTCGCCCAATAGCCGGGTGCTCATTCCCCACCGTTGCTACCGTGCCCCCATAGTAGTCCCCTGGTCAATGTGTGTTGGTGTAAGTCTAACCAATTGTCAACCGTGTCCGATCTATCGTGTCAATTGTGATTTGCTGTGGTATTGATGTGTTTTGTTGAATAGATATTATTGTTGTAACGCATGTCTCTGGCTCCTTGAGTGTAACGAACCTGTGTGCTTCTATTACCCTCAGGGGGTTAATTTAGTCTAGTTCTTGTCCTAGGGGCAGGCTTCCCTTCCCCTAGGTGGCGTAGTCGGTATTACAAATTCACACAATTACCTTCCCTCTTGCCACACAAAGACAGGGAAATAACCTGATGCATAAAATACAAAAGCATCAGTGACCAGCAGCCTACACAAATGGGGAATGTTGGAGGTGTGGGAAGTTCTGGTACTTCGCCTATAAAAAGCAAAAACTCCTGGTACAGTCCTTATGGGTGCAGTCTCAGAACTTTCTGATCGCTCATATTTATGCTGATGAATATTAACACCTGGACCAACCTAAATGCTATCTCTGCATTCTGTCACGGCCAAAATAAGAGATCTTTTGCAGAAAATTCGCTGGTGGTGTAGAACATTTCTTCAGGGTTTTATATGTTTACTGCTGACTGAGCATTTAATTCAAGTTGGAAACACTTAGGCCGAATCTCGATTCTTCCCCTTGCCCCTTTTGCTTTGTCTTTGTCTTGTCTTAACCCTAGCACTTGCAAGTGTAAGGGCCAAGGGCTGAAAACGTTCCCCTATGAAATGAGACGCCACTCGGTTTCGGGTACGTCATGCGTGACTGTATGAGCTATGAAACTAGCGATTTAAAAAAAAGTCTAATGAAGAACATGGTTGCAAATATATATGTATACAACTGTGTAGAGCACGAAACAAGACTGTCGTCATTTTTAAATTAATTATAAGCCAAAAATACTTACATGTAGTGTATGTAGCATGATAGCTGGCAAGCTACCATATAAGCCAATGGAGTGGTGATATACGCGCTAATTGTATCCTAAAACTACCGTTTGAAAGCTTCAGTTAAGACCGACAATACTATGCATAGTTCGTGTAGCACATTTCAGATCAAACCGAGTCATTATAAACATATAAAAAGTTGTGTAGATAGCTTTATCCATGTAAAATATTCCTCGCTTCAAGCAGCCATTTTTTTTTAAAAAATCCCGAGCTGGTTTCGCTGTGTGCTCTGGGATAGCCCTTGAAGGAGCAAGGTAGCTCTCCAATCAGCTTAAAAACGAGGGCCATACACCACTTAATCTTACCCCTTAATCTTGATCAAATTGGGTATTGAGACACCACTAGCTCTCACATGAACGCGCAACTTCAAGGGTAAGGGGAGAGATAAGGGGTAAGGGGAAGTATTGAGATTGGGCCTTAGACTAGGCCTTCCTCTTTGCAGACTCTCAAGTCTTTCAAGGGGTTTAACCTCAAAGCTTGCTAGGATACGTGTTCACAGCTTTGTTCCTGCTTCCTTGCTTATTGCAGAAATATGTAGGCATGATGTGCCACTCTTCCAACAAAGGGAATGTGATATTTTTTGCCAGATAGATAGATCAGATTTGGCCAGTGATAGTTTTTGATTGAAACATTATGTTTATGTTTTATGTTTGCAAATCAGTCACATTCCCACCAGTGCAGAATCAGTTCCATTAAAGATGACTGTCGGGGGAATGGAACCGAGTCGGTGGATACATAGAATATATTTGTCTATCATAAGCATAAATATGTTTCATTGAGCCACAAAATATGCTGTTTTCCCCCGTCATAAACAATGGCTCGGTGAGCACTTGATCATGGGGAAAGTAGGAACATGATTGTCATGTCACCGGTGTCAAACATTTAAATGGCTGTGAATTTGAATTAATGTTGTGAGTCAAAGATGTTTGCATTTTCAAAAATGAGAGAGAAAGAAATGGTGGGAAAAAACAGGCAGGGAGGAGGAGAATAGAAGGAGCACTTTTGCACGAATAATAAGGATTTCTATCCAGCACAACCAGACGGGATTAATAATGACACGTCTGTCTTCTTGCAAAACGTCTTCCATAACTTTCCATCATTTATGGAGTTCAAGCCATTTTCATTTAACATCAACACCATCTGTCAACAACATCAGAGAGCTCAGGGAGGCTGAAATATTTATCTCTCAAAGTCTGTCTTTTATTATGTACAACACGTGATAATTATTTATCTCTCGGAGTCTGTTTTTTATTATGCGCAACATGTGATAATTATTTATTTCTCAAAGTCTGTTTTTATTATGTACAACATGTAATAATTAACCATGGCACCTTGTGACAAAATGAAGTGAAATAATTTTGGCTGCCTGATAGCTAAGGTTCACTAATGTGTTTAAAACCTTTTATTTTAAAAGAGGAGTTTTTAACAACTTACTTAAAGTTTTGACCAACAGAAGTCAAGATGGCGTAGTTCAATTAGTTCATTTGGAAGGAAACTACCTTTTTCTATCTATTTCATTACCTTCTTCATCAGTGAAAACTCTGCCTTTCCAATCAAGTTCACTTTTATTTCCCCACAGCCCCAGTATGTGTGCACATGTGTGTGTATGTGTGCGCATGTGTGTGTGTGTGTGCGCATGTGTGTGTGGGTGTGTGCGCATGTGTGTGTATGTGTGAGAGAGTCTCACCCAGGATTAGACTGCTCCTTTTAACAAGTCTATTACTATTTCATCCACAAACCTTGCTTTGTTTGCTATGCTGTAGCCTCTCAGAGTCTGACGGGGAAGAAAATGTCATCTGTGATTGGGTATCCTCTTGAAGACAAATAGTTTATACTGTCATTGTCAGATACTTAATCATATGCATAATCACACAGTGTTGTGTTTTGCAAACTGAGCACTTTCATGGCATAACACTCCTCTGAGAAAATCTGTCACCCAGACAGGCTTTATTTTGACACAACATCCTTCTTATGCAGCGGTTTGATTGACACAGTGCTTCTTATTCAGATCTTTATTTGCGAGACTTGTAGGTTTTTTGCAAATATGGGAAAAATCAAGAGTTTTATTTGGCATTCGCACAAAGTCAGTGCAAAAGTGTACCATCTTGCACGGTTCTATCATAACAGCCTGGGTTTATTTTTTTTTTTACAGAGGGTCACATCCTCTTGTAAGTGCATAGCATGTGTTGAGACTTCAGTACTCTGGCACCAATATCTATTTATTAGTTTGATGAACCCAGACACAGTTGCTATGAATATTAAAACATCCTTTCCTTTTGTTACACATGACACAATTACTGAGCTGCCAGGACTTTAGAAAAAAAAAGAATAGAACAAAGTGTCACACAAAGAAAGAGTATGACTTCTCTTTTGCCCTGCATAGTAAAGCTTCACATTAGCTCAAACATGGACGCCATCACCAGCTCTGTGTTGAGTGACGCAGCTTAGGCGCTGACTTAATAAGCCCGTGACCACGGACGTTAATTAGATGAATAGAACTGTCCAGTCTACATACGCAGTACAGGGCTCACACTCATATATTCAGTGCTTATTAAGCCAAAGAACTTTTTCTGTCTCTTTGTATTCTCTTTCTCTTTCTCTTTCTCTTTCTCTTTCTCTTTCTCTGTCTCTGTCTCTCTCGCTCACTCTCTCTTTATATTGACTGCTGCAAAAACTGAAAGACTATTGGCCGTTGGAAACATTGTTTTTGTGCTTCTTATTCACATGTTTTATATCATTCCGCAAGTAGTCAGTTCACTTACCGTAACGGAAATTCAGCTTTATGTTGCACGCCAGGGTCCTGTTCGACCCATCTGGATGTATTTTACTTTACTGACCGCCAGACCTTAAATTATCCCTTACGTTAATGATGGAGTTCTAGTCTGAGCTATCTGTTTGGGTCATACTGAGTTTGACAAGCTAAGCTGCCATGTTGCTCAGACTGAAAAAAAACACCATAGTCAGAGGGTATGTGATACTGTATGTGTCTTTGTTTAGTGGTTTGATAAAATATTTTGTATTTTGTGAATGATTTAGTTTTAATCCTATCATATTTTTGTTGTTACACACTCGCTTGTTAACTTATATCGTTGTTGCTTTTTGGGTGTCGTCATATGATGTCTATTATATTTAATGTTTTCTACAAAAAAATAATAAATAACAGCGAATCTGCACACAATAGGCTCCTCACTGTCTAAATGATGCTTATTAAACCTAAGGGCTCATGCTGGAGTCTGGTGAAACACAATCATCTTTGTAGGGTGGTATTCTTAGGAGCGAAGGATATGTGCAGACGTGGTGTCCTCCCTTTCCTCAGTGCCAGGGGCTGTCATTTTTATGTCAACCACCACATCGCCTTTATTTCATGACTCACATCTTCCACTGTGGCCACCCGTAGCTGTATTCTTGTGACAAATCTTCCCCCGCTGAGTTGCCTTTCAGACCCAGGTTAGCAGGAGTGGCCTCCTGCACTGGGCAAGAAGGCTTTGGCTGTAATGGCCCATTGTGTGGACCAGTGCCTGAACCGAAGGCGAAGGTCCTCACAATTCCACGAGAACAGCAGTGTCTAGCGGGAGCTTGCCCAACAAGTAATCTACAAATAGCTCCAAATGTGTCCAGGACAGTTAATTGTGTGGTTGGAGAACTGCAGCGTTCGTAGGAGCCAATCCATTGTGTTGAAGGCAGCTGCATACCAAGCCTTTATTCTGAGATTTCATGTTTGTCTTTCCCACACTGTGTTGGAGTTGGAAAATGCTTGGAGCGATTCGGTTCCTGAAGCCGGAACAGAGCATTGTGTTCAGAGGAAAAAGTGGACTTTGTATCGATGACAGTAAACATTTTCCGAGCAGTTGTGACTGCAATGAATTACAAAAAAAAAAAAGTTATTGGATTTATTTAATTAGTTCCAGTCCATTAGCTTCTCACAAGCAAGGCTGCCCAGATTGATGTCAGTGTTAAACCTCTGAGCTCATAATTAAAAATCTCTGCGTAGTGAAAAAGGATTTCACCCCCCTCCCCCCACCCCAATCTTTGTTGGGAGAAATGAATGGAAAGACAGTGTTCCATTTTACAACGATATTTGATAGTTATCTGCCACTCTTACAGCTGGCTCTTTTACAGGCCGTTGATGTTATTCTGTCCATGAAGTGGGACAGTTGTGGTTTATTGTTCAGTCAATGTGATATTAACAGTCCCCATGAGAAGGAAGGAGACATTCAGGGATCAATAAGGGGAAAAAATGCACGGCCAACCCTTATCAGTACAATACATTGGAAAATCAATCAAAAGCATTCACGGACATACACATCCTTGATCTGAAATAGGAGAATTGGTTGGTCAAGTTTTTACAACTGCTCTATAACCTTGCAGTGTGAAATAGACACATTAAAATGTTGATGACATACCATATGTCATGTTTGGGTAGAATCTGGTATGGCCAATTGCCAATAGTGGTGTGACCATGGCATTGACTATTGCTCTCTCTCTCTCTCTCCTTTTTGCAATTTGTATTTTGTCCTTTGGGTTTCTGTGTATCGAACCCATGTGCAGGATTGTGTGACTGTATTTGGAATAGAAGTGATAAAATGTCATGAAGCCTGATGTCTGTAACAACAAGCTATTTCTGTGGACAAACACAAGATAATGTGTGTGAGAACAGCCTGTATGTTCAGCCTGTATGTTCAACTTCTGAAGGCCTGACTCAAGTAGCACTTTAGACCAAAACAGTGAATGACCAGACAAAAGACATTTTTCTTGTGTGGGAAGCATTCTGGTTATTATCATGAAACCAATGGTTTTCATGACCAGATTGTTCTGGCACGATCTGGCCGTGAAAACCAGCAGTTTCATGATAATGGTAGAGGCCTTCACAAGCCTCATGACACTATAGGAGCTTGATTATGAGATGGCTGAAGAGCCAGTGATGATGTGAAGTTGAGTCTGTGTGAAACATAACCTTACCAGCATCTGCACTCAGCTTGGAAATGCAGCAAAGCTGATGGCATATCTGTGAGCAGCGGACAATTTGTCCGACAGAAAGAGCTGTCTGGCCCTGGCGACCTGATCCACACCAGTGGGCTAGTCAGCACTGGGTTATTGATGGGACCCCACAAGGCTGCACAGCGCAGACAGACAGACAGACACCACTGGAGACACACCATACACAAGGAAGGGCGAGAGGGCAAGAAAAAGCCAACAAGTTACTCTGGTCGTTGACTCTGTGTCTCTCCTCATCTCACAGACTCTGACTTTTCACTTACTCCATCTCTCTCTCTCTCTCTCTGTCTTTCTCTCTCTCGTCTCTTTCACTGACCATGCTTTTGTCTCTCCAATCTGTCTCTCTGTCTGCACCCTCTGTCTCTGCCCAAAAGTTTTTCATCGTTTTCTTGAACCATGCATTTGGAAAATGAATCATAAAACTTCTGGTGAAACCACAGATCTTTCACTTGATCCAAATGTTACTACACGTCACTAAAACGTTTCATGGGCCTCTGTGTACCTATAAAAATGAATGTTATAATATATATAAATAAATATATCAACCCCCACTGTTAAGAAGATTCACCCTTTCCCTGTTCCCCTCACAGACTCACGGCCACGCCCCTTCCCAGCCTGTTCATTTCCCCACTTGGTTTCAATTAGCCCAATTAGCCCTGATCACCTGCCACCCTGCCACCACTTTTAAAAGCTACACCAGTGCTCACAGCCCCCTTTTTTCACTCAGAGACACAAAATCCTGAATGCTGTTGCATGTGCTCCTTCTGTGTGCGTTTTCTGACCCATAAACCACACACATTCCTACCTTCCTTCCTCACACACCTTACTTCCTCACACACCTTCCTTCCTACCACACACACACACACACACACGCATCCTACAGTCCTACTCATATCCTCACTGGGCACTCAAAATAAAGAACTAAACTGTGATCCTGACTGGAATCGTTGTCTCATCGACCACCCCCATTGGTCTCAAGCCAGCCACCCTGAACCTCCTCCACTCCTCCTTTTCACCCACCAAAAAAAGAAAACGTCCCTGCTTGACTTTTGACATTAATGGTCATAAATGGTCATTAAAAAATGACAACGTTCAGTGACCATGGCTACAAATCCAGGCCTGGTACATCTGCTGTCTTAATTGCAGTATCTCCAGACTCTTCAGAGCCTCCTCGTTGCCCTTGTATATGAGACGCAACGGGGGAATGAAGGAACATCAGAGCCGTAAATCCCATCTCCCTTTAGAACCCTTTTGGGCTGGCCGTTAATTGGAAGTAGTGACAGAAAGGTGCTGTTTCAAATATTCCACCAGTAGCCACAGTCTGAAGCCTAGCTTACTGTGGGAGTGATTTGTGTCATGAGTCATCATTCATTATTTAGCTCAAGAAGGGAGGAACGTCCCCACTCGAAGCCTATAGTCCATCATTTTGAAAATAATTGGCTGTAGGCTGACCAAAGGTCTGTGTGCATTGATCTGTCGTGCTATGCGCATGTTTTCTTTTTACTCCCATGTAGGTCTCATTAGGGAACATTACAAATGAATATTTAATGCCTTAAGTTGGAATTTGACTTTAGAAACTTTATGTCTTTAAATCATCAAGACGGGGGGATGTGGCATCCAGTCTGCCGCTAAAACGCCTGCTAAAAAGTAGGGCCAAGAGTTGAATTGGTCGGGCATAAAAACAAAATGGTGTATCGATTTTTGATCATCCTTCAGATGACATTCAACTCCGTGCTCGACTCTGGGGAAATTCCAAGTGGCATTTATTTGAAATGTCATCATCGCAATTTTTCCCACGGGGGGAACTAAAATATTATTGAAAAATTGACGAGGCTGGATGGCTGTCCGCTCGTGACTCCTAGTTATGAATGATACCATTAACCTTCTTTATTGAGGGAAGGGGCCCTTGACAATGGCACTTGGAAGGAGACAGTGTATCATCGTGGCAACACGTGCTGTTACATCATAGAAGATCATCTGGGAAGAATGCATGGCTTTGGACTCCACTCCACTCAACTCCACTCTTTGCTGAGGGGCATTGGTTTCCAATTCATTTTCCCAGGCAGCTCTGCAGCCATTAAAAGCCCTACGTGTGCAGCGCGGTGCAATTCTTAATTGATCTAACTTCAACCATCATTTAACCATTAACACCTCAGCGAATATGAATAAAATAATCTCTCTCTACACACACCTCTCCCACCTTTTCACACATTTATATACACACACAACCACTGAGGAAAAGTATTTTGGCTTGTGTTCATTATAGAACCCTTCAAGATTACCTTCAGCCTGCTTAAAGGAATAATTCATCTAATTTATAAAATGCACATTGTACGTGTTGTCTGCACATCCCCATGGCAGCACCATGTCAAGGACCAAAGAGAACTGCCGATCAAGAAGAAGAGGTACACTCCTGAATTTAAGACACTCTGGAGTCCAGATTCTAAATTACACTGGGAAAAGAAACCCAGATTATCATACTGCTGGCATGAATGTGAACATACCATATAATAGCATAATTTTGATCCCTGTGAAATGGAGGTAGACTGTCCTAAAGATCCGTAAGGGCTCCGTACACTGTCTCACATTTACAAAGCTGTGAGAAAGATGCAACCCAGCTGTCTTTTCCTTCCAGGTTCAGACTACAAGTCAATACTCTACAAAGGTCCCAAAAAGTTGTATCTTTTGCAGTACTTAAGTATTCAATTCGATTTATGGTAGAGTTTGAACTTAGCCCTTTTTCTCTCACACAGCACATCATCACCCCTTGAGGGCAGCACAGAACCAGGCCTGACTGAGGAGAGCCACCGTGTAGCGTCCCTCTCATAGCTCTTACCAAATAGCTTTGGGGATGATACAAATGATACAAGTTCAACAAGATAGAAATGTTTTAGACTGGCAGAAGACATTTTCAATATTCATTCATGGCTCCACAATCTCCATTTTGTTGTGAAGCGTTTGACCTCCTGTCAGTTCTGAAGTATGCCTTTCCCTGCCCCAAAACAGAGAGGAGTGAGAGAGGAGCTTTTTAAAAGGTTGAGAGCAACGCAACACGATGAATAGGTCTAAAAAGAAAGTGGCAACACATTTCACATTTGGTGACAAGTTTTCTGAGGATTGTCTCTCTCTCTCTCTTTCCCTCTCTCTCTCTCTCTCCCTGGGGTTAGCAAAGTTCCTTCTATTTACACGAGCACAGACTCCCAGTTCTAAACTTCCTGTGGACACAACACACCCTCAATCACCCAGGTGACTGTCAAATAGCACCCTGCTTGTCCGAGGTGTGCTGAATCACGATGTGGGGAAAACAAATGGATTGCTCTTTTCTTGCCCCACTTGGTGAGGGCTTGGGGGTGGGGGTAGGTAGAAGTGCTGAGGGAGCAGACGGGCGGCTGGGCTGTGGAGTATCGACCATCCTGCTCAATAAGCTCTCTCTGAGGGGTCAGTACACTGATGGATATGGCAGTGGGATCCAAAAGGCAAGGAATTCAAGGATGCTCTAGTTCTAGAGATGCACCGTCACCAGATTTTAGCCTGTCTGCTGTAAGTGTTTTTATGTGATTTGTGTTTTTGGGAGTAATTAGGGTAACTACACATCGGACATTTAGTGTGAAAATAAATATTCCGACAGGAAAAAAAACATCCTAAATGTGTTTTTTTTTTAGACTCACTCTGCGATTAGTAATGAAAGGGTTAAGGCAGTCTGAGTGTGTAGTGAGATGAATTCACCTGCACTCTCACGTCACTGCACTCATTTAGCACACCTGTTCAATAAGTGGCCATTGCTTGGGTGTGGCTATAAAAGCCTAGAAGTTTGCACTAATTGTAGATGGCGAATTGCTACATCCTGTGCAGAGTGGTGTCCTATTTCTCCCGTGGTAGGTTTTCATTGCCACTAAGCATTTAATTTTAATCACACTGTGGACTAACTCCGTCCTTCATTGTAGCCTGGTGTTGTGATCCTCTCCTCCTTCGCTGACCTCGAGAACGGTGGCCCACTAGGTCCAGGTATGCTCTGTTCTTTAATGTGTTAGCAGACCTGGTCTTTGTATTTTTATAATTATATTTATAGTCAGTGTCGTCTGTTTAGTGAGGACGCACGTTCCCGCGGCAGCCAGTGTCCTCGAGTAACGTGGGTATTATTTATATCTCCCTATTGGCTTAATTTTACCTCCGTTGGTTTTTAATTACGATATGTGTTTTGCAGACGCAACCCAGCCTGGTGGAGGGCTGGAGCCACGAGCTGCTGTCTTGTCTTGTCTTTCTTTTGATTTGGTTTTCCCGAGTTTGTTTGGGGATTTGGCGTCAGCCTTTCCCTATACTCTGCCGTGTAACCTAAACGGCGTGTCTGTCATTTGTTCACGTGCTTGCTTTTGTCTCGTCTCACCTAGTTTAATTGCTTTGTTTTGGCGTGCTTCACTTGTTATTCTGTTGCTTTCGTTTTGTTATTTTCGTGTTTTATGTCCGTGTATGGGCATAGTGGCGTAAAGCATAGTTTATTCTTGTGTTTTGTTTTGTATTGTCTGCATGTGTATTGTTTATGGGTAGTGCAGGTATCCTGTGAGAGGGGAGACTATCCTGCCCTTTAGTGTTTGTGTTTATGTGTTGTCTTAACTGGGATCGACTGGTGCTTAATAGTTTCTTTTATCCCCTTTTGTGTGTCTGAGCAGGCATTGTGCTATCCTGGAGGGGGGGCTAGTCACCTGGTGGTGGAGTCCCGTTATTGCATGCTCACGTGTGATCATTGGTTGCTGTGTGGTTGCTGTGTCACTTTGGTCACTTTCCGTGTGCTGTGCTGTGCCGTGTTTGCCTTCACCAGGGTGGTGTGAATCCTGAGCACACTTCCCAGTTAGCCCGCCGCCCCTCTAAGGTAAGTCTCTGCCTGTTATAGTTCCCTTACCTAGTGTGTTTGCCAGCCCTAGTCATGACTGTTTGAGCCTTTTTATTACTGATTAAATAAATACTTTTCTACCCTGACTAACCTCTCAGTTTGTCTAGGTCCATCTCCCCACATCTACATCGTAATTGCTATTCTTTAAAATAAATATATTCTGGAACTCACGACTCTTGTGTGCTGTGTGTATCGAACCTGTTCTCGAGGGCTGAGGTGTCTAAGAACATTTAGATTAGATATTCTCTGGGTGTAATTCCCAGGGTGGCGTAGTTGGCTACTTACACAGGGCTTAGGGGTTCCCCCCTTATGCTCCTGTTACAAGTGTAATAACCAATGAGACATGTAAGGGAGGGGTGGACTCCTGTGCTTGGCTTAGATAGGCAGGGGTTGGCAGGATACTTTGCTTACAGCAGTCTTAACACATTCCTGCATTTGTTCAGAGGGAAATTTGGACACTGAGGTCACTCTTAATCCATTCATGAACACCAACCTCAACTTCAATTGGTCTGAAGTGACACTCATCTTCAGTAATGAGTCCAAAATCCCACAAGGTCTAGTTGTGGACATGTGGGGTCATGTTGTGGATCTCACAAAAGTCGCTTACCAGACAGGAGATTTTGGGGAGGTCTTCACCATTAGAGTCTCTGCTCAGACAAACTATAAGTTTGCAGTCTGTGTTGAAACAAGTTTAATGATGAGATACAGAACCAGCGTGAAAACAGTAACTTTCCCTGCCCTGCTTATCTTTCATTAAACTGTTAACGAGGAAGTCAAGCTTTGGACCTCAAGAGATCCACCATCTATTCCCTGTTTTTTTTCTCTGCTGCCTCTCAAGCTTCTGTTGGATTGTATCTCACAGTAACTCACCCCATTCCCTCTTGTGCCATTAGCTGATCTATTCTAATGAAAGGCGAATCTTTGCCAGTTCAACAAAGACTGTACTGGCTGATTAAATTATGTGGTTTGTTAATTAAGCAATTCTCCTCGTTTTTTTTGCATTCCTTGACTTAATTCCCCACCTAGCTGATTCAGCGGCATAACCATAGGCAACAGTGACACGGAAAACTTCTCCCTTCCTCTCTATGGCTGTTGAAATATCTCATCACATCTGTCACATAAACTGCAGTGTTCTTTCACTTCTCAACAACAGTGAGCAATAATCACCGATCATACTTCATGAAAAAAGTTTCATGTCAAAGAGAAAAAGAACCAACCACTCTGAATGGGATACTGTGGAAAGAAAATGGACCAGACAAAAGATACAGCTATAAATAACTATGTTTTTCTCTCTCTCTTTTTGCTTTGTATAATGTGTTTTCAAATTGAATTTTGCTTGGAAATGGGAAGGAGATATTGATGTTTTTTACGTTGTTGATTTCTCATGGTCTACAATCCAGCTGTTCGCCTGTTGTCCTACATCGTGACAAGCCTTGCAACCCCTCCAGTTAAGCATTACTCTGCTAATATCATCATACGTTTGGAGCTGTAGTCCAGAACAAAAAGACTGTTACCCTGTAAAAATTGTGTTATTGTGGTCCCCTGGCCTCAAATTACTTGTGAGAACACGAAGATGAAAAAACAGCAGTTTGTTGTTTGAAAACCTATTCAGTCATATGAAAAAATAACTAACACCTTGCATTTCATTATTAAGTAATAGCTAATAGCTTACTATGTAATAACAGTAGTTATTAGTGTGATTACGTCAGCATGTCACAATTTCAATACTGTCCATCTTAAATCTTCTTCATTTTCTTTATTCCACACGTTTGGCGCTGCTTTTGCTCCTAGCGCTTTTGAGACCACTCCAACTCTCTCAAGTCTGTCATGATCCAGCGCTTTGCAATCCCTCCAGTCATTCTTTTCTTCTTCTTGTTTTTTCATCCTTTTTTCAAATTGAAATAATGGGGAAGCACTTTGAAGACATTTTTAAACCTTTGGGTCTCTGACAGACATAATTCAACAACATCCAATATGGCTGCTGCAAATTCTCAATGCCAGAGGAATGCAACCACACGTATGTTCACAGCTCACATTGTACCTAGCTTTTTTTTTTAACAGACTCATCTGCTGTGCGTTTGAATTAAATGAAGAAACCACCAACACTGTGGATTATTTAAAGCCTTCATGACAAGGTCAAGCCTACAATAACAAACCACACGTTTAGAGTTTGTTTTAAACTTTGAAACTGTCCCTTGCCCCTTGTCCAAATTTCCAAAGGTTTACCGTGTAAACAGTGGTTCTTTTGAGCCACTGCAGATGTGAGGAGCAATGCCTCCCCCACATGAGCAGCACAACTTCTGCTCCCAGAAATGCTCCAAGCTGCTGCAAAGGATCGCCCAGGCAGAATGGACACAGCAGAAGCAGATAGAACTTGAGATATGGGACACACACGGGCAGAGGAGTTTGTGCAGCAAGAACAGACTGTACCCAGGGTCAAGCCTCGGTCTGATGGCATCAGCAAAGATGATAAGGCACTACTTATGGAAGAGAACAACAAATGACAGCCACAATATTCTCAGAGGACATACATTCTTCATCTCACCAGGCACAGGGAATCACCACAGCTTCAGTCCACCCACCCCCTCTCGCCTCTGTCTGGGACTGGTGCTTGTAGGAACCGAGCTCTCTCCACAGGATTCACCCAGGAAGCGACACACCCAAACCCTACTCCACCCCCCCCCCCCCCCCCCCCTTCTCTTCATTCATTGCAATCTCAGTTTTAACACATGGTAACCAAATCAGCTTTACACTATCCTAAAACATAGCCAAACCTAGATGCCTAATGTCAAAACATGATTTAGTAAAACTCATTCATGCCTTTATCTCCAGCAGGGTCGATTACAGCAATGGTCTTTTCACAGGCCTCCCTAACAGCTCTAGCTTGTACTAAATGCAGCTGCTACAGTTATCTGCTAGAGAAAACCACATTAGTTAGACAGCAAGGTCTAATGTTAGATAGTAAGGTCTGCTAGAGAACTAACCACATTAGCAAGGTCCTGTCCATGATAGTGGAGACCAGAATTATTCTAGTTTTGAAATGTTCATAAGTTTTTATTTTTATTTTGTCTTTCCATTTAGTGTAGCGGTGTAGGTAAGAGGAAACCGTTTTATTTGAGTAATTATGCTAGGTTAGTGTAAGCTTTACTGATTAGTTATTCAGTCCTGCTGGTAGGCATTTCTGTCAAGAAAATGTCTCATGTCTCACGTATGTGACACAAAATGTCATGGATTTTCACACTTAATAGTATTACAAGTACAATGAAAAACTGCTGTGCAGTGCTTGTAAGAGACTGCCTTGTTCGCACTGTGCGGCTTAATACGTCTGCGTAGCAGTTGTAGGCTACAAGTCAACATGTTTCAACAGCATGTTAGCAGCTTCATCACTTTATAACTTCCCATTGGGCGAACATAGACCTGTTTACGACATGCAATACAAATGTGACAAACAGTTTATCATGGTTTTTAATCACTGACCTCACAAATTTCAATCATGTTAACTTGACAGGTATGCAGGTGACAAAAATGTGATGTAATGTAATCATCAATATTATATCATATAAAATCAGTTCATTAGAATGTCAGTTTATTCAAACAGACTATGCTTTGCTGCAATCTCTGTTTCATGAAGCACAACAACGATGTGCTAATTAAATCATTACATTGCACTGCGTAGCTCAGAGCTTGATTTTACCCTTTTGCCTTTAGCCAACCTTTGCTTATAGTTAGATATAGATAATCATTTCAACTCAAATTCAAATTTCAATGGTTAAAATTGAACTTTTAACAGTTCAGGCTTAAATTGGTTTGAAGAACAACCTATGCTATTGAAAAGGGAAATACCTTATTAAAAAAATACTTGTTTGAAATTACATCTGAACTTCAACAGGAAAACAAAACAAATACATATAAACATACAACACAAATCCATGTAGTTGCAAGTGGTTATCATTCACATTGGTATTAGCATTTGCATCTAATTAATTTACTGTGCTTTAAAAACCACAAATAAATAACTAACTACAGTTTGGGCCAAGAGGCCCATTTATATGCATAAAGTACCTGGGGGAGTCTAAGATTTATGTGTCATTTAATAAGTCAATTGGATTGATTAGGGAGATTGCGCTTTTCAAAGGCGCATGAGGGGAGAATGCTGAACTATAATACTTTCTTGTTTGATTAATTTAACAGTTAATAAAGGATCAGCCTTTTTTGGTAGTCCAGCTAATGCATTTATTGTTGCTTTAGTAAAATGTAGCCTGTTTCAAAATGAAACCCCCCTCTCCTGAAAATATTATGAGTTGTGGAGGGCTCATTACCTGGACTTCTTAAGGGCCCCATCCATTTCTGGGGGCGGGCGTCATCACAGTGGATAAATGCAGTGAATGTAACTGGTCATACCAGTCTTCAAAACCATATAACAGTTAGATATTATAGCCACTTTCTCTGGAATCCTCAGCCAGCCCTGTTGTCGTCTTCCTCACTGAGCTCAACCTCTCCTCTTCCTCGGAGGTCGGCCATGCCGGGAGAACGACACAAACATGCAATTACAGCTCCCTTTATCACTCAGTGCCACTGCAAATTAGAATTGTGTTCCTCACGCTCATCCATATTTCATGAAGCCCAGTGATTGGGAATAGCAGGAGAACTGAGGAACCTTGAGGGGTGGGGAGGGCTGGGCTGGGCTGGGCTGGGCTGGCATGGCGGGGTGGTTTGGACAGTGCCAGAACATGCTGGAGGGAAAGGATTCCAGAGAGAGAGAGAGAGAGAGAGAGAGAGAGAGAGAGAGCCAGAGGGAGAGATAGATAGAGAACGAGAGAGAGAGGGAGATAAGAGAGAAAAGGACAATGAATCAGAAGACGCATCTCAGTATTTTACATCCTATTTCTTGCATGTTTAAGACCCCCCCCCCCCCCCCCCCCCCACACACACACACACACACCTTCCCCACATTATTCATATTACATGTGTCTTGTTATTGCATGTTATCTCCTTTTCTGTGTACACTGCTTCCAGCTCTGTTTGAGTTAGCATTCAGCAGCTTTCCCTCAGTGGCTATGGCTGTCCCTTCCTTCTGTTTCACCCCTTGGGATTTGTGGTTCTATAAAGCTTCTAGCAAACCACTCAAATTCCAAACTCTCGTACTGGAGAATTAAAGTCATATTTTGGTGGAACACACACAAACCTGCATTTCACTTCTGGGTCCCCTTGTATGAAAGTGTCTGGGAAATTAATGAATACAGGTGGTGGCCTGCATTGTATAGATAGACAATGTGAGGGTTTACTACAGGGGAGAAAATGGAACAAGAACAACAAATTGTTTGTTTGTGCTAAGATCAATGTGATTGATTTGCTGTTTATAACAACTAAGGAATCCTATAACATTCACTGTCTCTCTCTCATTCTCTCCTGAATTGTGACATTGACTGCCATGTTCCTGAGAATGGGATGTCTCATGTTTTACAATCTTGAGCTGTAATGACAAGATTGAAAATGCAGCAAGGTAAGATAAGACACTTTGTTTCCAATTCTGTCAGTATTCTGTTCTTTTGAGTTATATTAAAGCACACCTGGAAAGTTGCTTAGGTTAAAGGGGAAAAAATTATGCTTGAACTTCACAGCAATGCTTTTTGATCCCCACACGTAGCCAAGTGCATGGTGTGGCAACAGCTCTTTCCCCCTCTTTGTCATCGTGACCAGGGCGCTTGGTACCTTTGACTTTTGACCTGACACGCAACACTACAGAATTACTATATATAAAGGGTGTTGACCTCATTTCCTTGCTACTCTGACAGGCTGGTGTGAAAGGCTGCTCTTGGTCCCATGTGGGGCATATAGTGGACATGACACCTCTAAGACACCTCTATCACCGGACAGAAAAGCCTCCTGCAGACATTTTTAAGGTGGATGATGGAGAAGAGATATATATGGTCAGGTATACAAGCCTGCAAGAGCCAGGTGTTATGGAGTCGAACAGTGTGTCGCCTTGGTTCTTCTGATGAAGCAGTTGTCTACTGTTCAGTTGTGGGAAAGCTCTTATTTGCAACTGGCATCTGAACATGTTTGTTCCTTTATCTGAAATGCAGTGTGCAGGTCTGTGCATAATTGTACCATTTCCCACAGTAGCGCAGTGTAAACACACTTGTGGATTCCACAAGAACAGCTAATAGAAAATGTTTTGTGAGTAGTTTGGAATGATGTTGATGTGTATTCATATACATAAATGCCATTTCTCTGTTTGCGTACATCAATATTCCCAGTAGGGATGCGTATTGGTCCAGCTCGGCCCATTAGAGGTAATCGTCTGAGGAAGTTGGCATGCCTTTAGAGACATGATTTTGCGAACAGGAAGCATCTGTTTTGTTTACTAAATATCTCATAATCTTGTGCCCCCCCAAGCATTTTTCCACAGCCTGTTCGGGAGGGTTACGTCACTGAATGTAAACAGATGGAAAAGGACAGGCTCTTATTAATGTTAGTAGTTTTTTTTTTTACAGAATCATAAAGCATACAGCTGCAAATCTGAAATAAACACAACAAAAAGAATATAGCTGCAAGCGGCGAGTCTCGGGGTCCAAGCAGGTGGCAACCAATAGTGAAATTTGAAGTGGTTCAACAATGTGGGAACATTGTACTTTGTTGCAGAAGTGTGCACACAAGCTTGCAGTGAACTTGATAAACATAACATGGCAGTAACAAGCAATATAGGTGCTCTGTCTACATTGAGTCTGAAAAAGAAGATATTTTGCCAAACTGTCTGGCTCAGAGGCTTAGACATGGACATGACATTTTGTTTTGGCAAACAGCACAGAGATGGGTTAGAAGCTTGTAATCGGACATGGTATTGTTTTTGGACATAACAGCAGCCAGTGGCCAGACAGTTGAGAGCTACCAATCTTTCAGAAGCTCTACTACAGTAGATGATAATAGGCCTGACTTTCTGGTTGTTCAAAATGAACTCACATTGTGTGTGTGAGAGAGAGATAGTATGAGAAAAAGAGTTTTTCTGTGTGTGATGGAGAAATTGTTTGTCTGTGTGATGGATAGAGTGGAAGGGAGAGAGAAAGAGTTTGTCTGTGAGACAGAGTGAGATAGACAAAGACTTTGTGAATGCCATAGAGGGTGTGTATGTATCCACGGTCTGTTCTTTTTGTGTGTGACTTATCAAGGCAAATGCAGAATAAAAGAAATGCAGATGCTGGGTTGAGGCTTTGCAAGGTTTGTAAACATAATGTGTGTCTAAGTAAATCACTTTTTTCCTTTTATTTGAACAATACATTTTTGTTTTGTTTAACAGCAACAGCTGGTTTGACACATCTGATGTATCAAAAATATGCATACTAGCCTTGGTGTGTGTGCATGTGTGTGTCTAAGGTCTGTTTTGTTTGTTTGCTTTGTGGGTTCTTTTACTGTAAGAAGAAGAAGAAAAAACCTGCAGCGTCTGAGTCAAAGGCATATTACATGTAAACTTAGTTTTGGTGTCAATAAGGGAACTTTTTAAACAGTAATCTTTTTCTCAACAAAATGTTGTTTTCACAGGACTGAATATACGGACAGAACTGACAGTAGTTGTCTTGAGAAGTATGAAAATATGCAATTAAGAGCAATGTATTTGTGCGGTGTGCGTAAGTGTGTGTTTTTGGTGATCTGGTTTGTTTGATCTGATTTGACAGTCACAGGGTAAAAGATAATTGTATGAATACATCCACATGGGTTGAATGTGATCATGCTATGCTCCTTAGCTATTTGGGCATTCTGGACTAATTCTTGTGGCAGTGTTCCTGTTGTTGTTGTTGTTGGTGGTGGTGG
This sequence comes from Sprattus sprattus, assembly GCF_963457725.1. Taxonomy (NCBI): domain Eukaryota; kingdom Metazoa; phylum Chordata; class Actinopteri; order Clupeiformes; family Clupeidae; genus Sprattus; species Sprattus sprattus. The sequence continues at coordinate 35,678,423 of NC_137922.1, read as the reverse complement.
TGAAGTGGCGTTCTCAGTGAAGTTGTTGAAGAGGATTTTTTCAAATGGTAGCCGTCCAGTGAATCTGTTGATTGTGCTAGGGTGGAGGTGGAACATTTGAAACCTTGATCAACTGTTGGTTGCTTGCCATGCTGAAGGAAGTGGACGGCTGGATTAGGCACTGATTTTGCATGGCTAGTGTTAAAGCTGTTGTGGACTGTCATGGTTAAGTGGTGGAACTTCCAGTAAGCTGTCTATTATTTCTTCCTTTGATAGGTTGTACAGCAGCCTTAATTGGCACATCTTATTATATCATCTTCAATTAGAACCTTCCTGCTGATGTCTGTTGGTTCTTTCACTGTTAGTGTCCCGCTGCTATCCGTGGTCGTGACAGAGAATTTGTAGTGGTTTTCGGCCCTGACCACAGAAGACTAAGGAGACCTGGGAGAGGTGGTGTTTGAAGAGGCAAGTGTAGCAACGTGTGATGACAGCTCCCATTACTTCAGCTGGACTGCCCATATGGCATCAACACACTGCACATTTGAGAACGTTGTGTCCTTGACTGTTCAAAGGAACATGTTGCCCATGAATCACACTGATATACTAGTGATGACGTACCAATGTCCAATGCTCACTTCACTTGATGTTTTGAATCCAATACAGTTAACTCCATTGCCGCTGTGCTTTCAGTCTGTATATATGGTTATATAAATTATTTTAAAGGCTGCACCTCCTACTCTCCTCCTGGATATATTTTATGATGATACTTACCTCCAGAAGAGCAACATTTTGAGCCTGATATTAATTGAACATGGAGATGAGTAAAAGTAGAAACAGTAATGTTCATAGATTCATATAATCTTTTGTGGATCACTTTGATTATAGGAAAGCCTCATCTAGTTAGTTAAGGGACTGCTTAAGGTTTCTTTGTGTTAAAAGGAAGTTGGTCCTGATTGTAGCCTGTGTGCTTGTTCTAGGGCAGTGGTTCTCAAACTTTTCACCGTGAGTACCACCTCAGAAAATATTTGGCTTTCCAAGTACCACCATTGTAACTATCATTGACCTTCGGTAGAATGCCACGCGTTAGGAACTAAGTGTTATTACCTCACTATAATTCCTGTTCAGGAGAATAAGCATGGCTCAGATAAAGAACAAACTTAAATGATAGGGATCTAGTTGTTTTAATGATTTTTTTATATATTTAATGATTAATATCCAAGTCATAAAAAATGGGAAAACTGCCTGAGTACCACCAAGAGGGAGCCGCGTACCACCAGTGGTACACGTACCACAGTTTGAGAACCACTGTTCTAGGGGTTTCAGGCCAAGGACTGGAGGAATTGGTTTGATAATAGCAGGCAACATGGGAAGGGCTCTGAAAACAATTCCACTGATGAATAACTGCACTTCAACATGTTGTAATAGGTATAGAATATAATAGGTTATAGGTTATAATATACAGTAGGTAGTTTGAAATGGTGGTCATTATTGTTGGAAGCCGAGCTTGAAGATCATATTAGTCATGAACATACAGTACATTATATTATATACAGTACAGATTCGGAAGGACCCCTCAATACACATTTTGTTGTGTTGTAAATTTAATTTTAAGTTGGACAAATTTCAATTGGTTACACCAACATCGACACTGAACTACCTATAATAAAGTGAAAACATTTATTCTAAACACAAATTTAGTATAATTATAGTATTCAAACCCTTAATTTTCAACAGTTCCCAGCAGCCCTTTTAGCAGCAAGTACAGCTTCAGGTCTTCTTGGATGGTTCTGTTCAAGCCCTGAGGCTTTGGATGTGGGCAGTTTCTCCAATCCTTCATGGTGGACCACCTCAGGCTCTATCAGGTTGGATGGTTAATGAATGTGGAGTATTCAAATAGTTTGGAAAACTTTAATACATTTGCAAACACCTCTAAAAACATCTTTTCACTCTGTCATTATGAGTGATAAAGGGGTTGTCTTTCTTTAGTGGCATTTGAACCAAAGACACACAAAAGCAATCATTCCCCTTCCTTGTTTAGCATGAACAGGATCGCCAGTCATATAGACTTGCTGGATTTACCCGGTCTAAGCCATGTCATATTTTTCACATTATCAGAGCCAGAACTGCATACAATCATCAGAGTATTTGTGAGCACACTCACTGGGTGGGGGGGGGGGGGGGGGGGGGGATTTAGTCCATTCAAAATTAAATGAACAACACAACAATTTGTACAAAAACAAAGACTGTCTGAAGTGGCCTTTGTTAAAATGATTGTTATTTTTGAATCCTTGAAATATAAGGATACGATAGTTCTACTTGTTTTGTAGAAAACAGTATTAGGTGACTTGACAGTGCCCATAATGAGTGAAACTGATGGAAAAAAAGATGTTGCTTTCCCTCTGATATTCCCTGGCCATGGTGCGTCCTGAGTTGATGGAGTATAGGAGGTTAAAGACAAGGGGCCTCATTCTCGACAGCAGTTGGGAAGACTTTCCGAAGGATTTCAGAAGGAACTCCACTTCGGAAACATTTATGAAAACATTTGCATTCTCGTTATTTTTTTCTTCTGTGCTTTCTTCTGAACTTCAGACAACTTTCAGAACTCGAAATAGCAGTCGTAACTCTACCGGAATCTTCTCAAATGGGATTCCACGGGCCATCTTGTGGTTATTTGAGGAATCGCGTTGAGGAATGACATTTGAAAAAACTCCGTATTACAGTAAAAGGGTTAACGGGCGAATTTGTGAGAACCCGTTGGTGATTGCGTTCACGTCAAATCTACAGACATCCTCGGATTAAAATAATTATGATAATAATAAATACGAGAATATTTGTAGGCTATCATTAACAATTACGTTTCACATTTATAGTCATAATTATACAAGGTAGTGTTTATTGTTACATTAGGTCTATATGGCTCGTAGCTTGACTGTTCTCTCCCTTGTACGTCACTTTGGACAAAGGCCGCGTCTGCTAAGAGACTGATGAACGACATGAACACTGCAAATGTAAGTGAATAAATAAATAAACACTAAGCTCAATCTCTAAAAGCAAGGAATGAATTTATTGCAATTTTTACTACTACTGGTGGCCAGTCTTCACCCCTATGGTGGCCATTTCGAACGACACGACGGACTACAGTTTATACTCGTACTTGGGACCGGTCTTCACACCTATGGTGCCTATTTTTCGATTAAAACAAAAAAAAAGTGACTACTTAAATGTGTTTTACGGACTTCGGACGTTCAACGTTATACAATACCTCCACCTTATTAATGAACACCTGTTACGAGGTGGATTCGGGAGATTGAGACAGCACACGTTTCTAAAATTGCGTCTCCTAATAAGGAGCTGGCAGGGCGTGTATGTATGCAAATCCACTTTCACGAGAACGCGCATCAATCTAAGAAGCTAATCGGAAGGAACCCAGTTGAGAAGACTTCGACTGTTTATGAACACATTTTCAAGCGTGCGGGAATGCAGCGGAAGCGTTTCTCTTACGTTGTTTTTGCGAAGTCGTGTAAGAAACATTTCTGAAGAATTACAGAAAAAGGTCGAGAATGAGGCCCAAGGTTTTGGGTGATTTTTGAAGATCCAGTTGATGTAGTAGGGTAGACTGAGTACAGTTGAGACACTTTTTGCCTTTTTCACTACTGCACAAAAACTGAACTGAAAAGAAGTGATATTTTATATGCTGATTCCTTTGATTGTATACTTAAATATTATCAATCAATAATACCCATAACTTATTTAATGTATTCATTATTTGCTCATGAAGTGCGATTTTGTCTCGACTGTACCCATGTGTTGAGACACCCATTTAAACCCTTTGAAGGTGACTGACCAGGCATTGAAAATACATTAGACTTTATTTTAAACAAAATATTTAAACATGAATTAATTTTACTTTTTTTCCTCAAACGTAGCTTTTGTCACTAGTGATGCACTCAAAATGTGACCACAACCCACACCCACAGCATGACACCCACTGCTCCCCAGGCTTTGAAGCTGAAAACCATTTGGCACACACCACACACTGGGTATCTTTATAAGTCTTCTTTTCCTCTTTCCTTCCTCCTTCTTTTCTGTTTCACAGAGGAGGCTTTCTTCTCCTCCTCCAGGGGCTGCTTTTCAGGGGTATCGGTTAGAATGGTTGATGTTCTTTTTCTGCGGTGCTGTCGATTGGCCTTCCTCAGGGAAGCTTTTGGGTAAGGCCTGACCAACTCAGGTGAAAACTCTGCAGGCTCCTGGTTAGGAAAAACACACAGAGATACACACACATGCACACACCCACACACAACCCGACCCCTCACCCCCCGTCACACACACACACACACACACACACACACACACACACACACACACACAAACACACACTCATGAATATTTAACTTTCAGAATGTGGCAGTCAATACATAACAACAATACAAAAGAGGCTAAACATATTTGTTCTTACCTGGGTAGTAACGACTTCCTCTTGTAAAGATACAGGAACCAAGGTCAGAGTCACTTCCGGAACACCATCAGAGTTCACTGTTAGTATATGGCTGGGAAACTCAGTAGAGACAGGGGAAGAGAGGTGAAAGGTCAGCTTCTGTGAGGGACAACTCAGATGGACTGAGGGTAATCCTGAAAGTTCCAGCTGTAGTGAGGGCGGGAAGGGGCAACCCAGGTGGACTGGTGGCAGGGGTGGATGGTCCGGCTGTAGTGAGGGCGGGAGCGTACAACCCAGGTGGACTGGTGGCAGGCGTGGATGGCCCGGCTGTAGTGAGGGTGGCCTGGCTTTCTTGGGTCGGCCTGCCAGTCACTGAAGCAGGGGCAAAGTCAGCTTCCTTAAATACATCTGGCTTGTATGGCCAGATGCCAGTCGATGAGAAGCCAGCTTTGACATTTTGAGGTGATGCTCCCTGCAGCAAGATGTTATGCAGGAGAGTTGGAAGGTCATAGATGGTAACTGATTTTTCTGCATTCTGACGGAGCCCCTTGTCCATCTCCCCATTGAAGTACCTCTTCAGAGGCCCAATAACAGCCTTCTCCATGGGTTGAGGGTGGGTGTGCAATGTGGTGGGAAAGATAGTATGACCACTCCATTTGAATGACAAAAGTCAATGGGCCTCATTCTCGACAGCAGTTGGGAAGACTTTCCGAAGGATTTCAGAAGGAACTCCACTTCGGAAACATTTATGAAAACATTTGCATTCTCGTTATTTTTTTCTTCTGTGTTTTCTTCTGAACTTCAGACAACTTTCAGAACTCGAAATAGCAGTCGTAACTCTACCGGAATCTTCTCAAATGGGATTCCACCGGCCATCTTGTGGTTATTTGAGGAATCGCGTTGAGGAATGACATTTGAAAAAACTCCGTATTACAGTAAAAGGGTTAACGGTTGAATTTGTGAGAACCCGTTGGTGATTGTTCACGTCAGCTCTACAGACATCCTCGGATTAAATAATTATGATAATAATAAATACGAGAATATTTGTATCATTAACAATTACTTTTCACATTTATAGTCATAATTATACGAGGTAGTGTTTATTGTTACACTAGGTCTATATGGCTCGTAGCTTGACTGTTCTCTCCCTTGTACGTCACTTTGGACAAAGGCCGCGTCTACTAAGAGACTGATTGTGAATTACATGAACACTGCAAATGTAAGTGAATAAATACATAAACAATAAGCTCAATGTCTAAGAACTAAAGCATGAATTTATTGCAATTTTTACTACTACTGGTGGCCAGTCTTCACCCCTATGGTGGCCATTTCGAACGACACGACGGACTACAGTTTATACTCGTACTTGGGACCGGTCTTCACACCTATGGTGCCTATTTTTCGATTAAAAAAAAAAAAAGTGACTACTTAAATGTGTTTTACGGACTTCGGACGTTCAACGTTATACAATATCTCCACCTTATTAATGAACACCTGTTACGAGGTGGATTCGGGAGATTGCGACAACACACGTTTCTAAAATTGCGTCTCCTAATAAGGAGCTGGCAGGGCGTGTATGTATGCAAATCCACTTTCACGAGAACGCGCATCAATCTAAGAACCTAATCGGAAGGAACCCAGCTGAGAAGACTTCGGCTGCTTATGAACACATTTTCAAGCGTGCGAGAATGCAGCGGAAGCGTTTCTCTTACGTTGTTTTTGCGAAGTCGTGTAAGAAACATTTCTGAAGAATTACAGAAAAAGGTCGAGAATGAGGCCCAATGGCTTTAATATATGTGTGAGGAGTGGTTGTCTAAAAGCAGAATTACCTTCTGGTCTTCGGTGAGCCTGGTGTGGTTCACAAAGTGTTTCAGGAATTCCACAAAGTCATTCTTCTGCATCCATCTAGTGCCATTCGCTGTAAGCTACCAATTGAACCCCCTGGACCACCACGGATGAAATGGGTCAGGTATTTTTTGCTGGGAATGACAAAATGGGGGGAGGTGAAGTTAAGTTCACTTTCCATGTGACTTGAGATGCATCATAACTTCTAACCTTACCCCAAATAAATTAAAATGACACCAGTTGAGGACTAGTGAAAGCTAATGTTCAACCACATGCAGTAACTTGCCCTGTCAAACCGACGAAAGCCTACATATTCAATCTCTGTAGCCTACGACGCTAATACAGTTCCCGAGGCCAGCCACTTAGGCTACGCTAGATCTCTGATACCCCATCATGCTAGACTAAAAACCTAGCAAGGAAAAGCCAGCGACAAGTAAATGGTATTCTAGAAGAAGGCTACATAGATGGCATGAGGCAAGGCTTAACAAACATAACAATCTGTTTATTAGTTCCTGCATAGCAAGCTTACCGTGCCGCAGAGCAGAAGTGGAAGTACTGTTAAGCGTTTCGATTGCGTAGCATCAAAAGTGTGATGGCGCCCCCGTGAGGAAGACTTGGGTCGATTCAGGAGGCTAAGTTAATTATTTTCCTCATATGTTTGCCAGCCTCAGGGTTTAGTCATCAATTTAATGCTTTTATTCAGAGGTGTTTTTAAATGAAAACAAAACGATTTTATACGGGTTTTCAGTTAACATAATCTTCATCCCAAGCTCCATTAAACCACCCCAGAGAGAAGGGGGTTTCACTGGCCTGAAAAGACTGTTGAACAAAATCAAAAGAGCCTTCAGGAAACTTTTCATTCGTGTAGTCAAGGCCACAATCAATGTTTGACGATAATGGTCTTTATGAAGGCTCATTAGTCTTATCATTATCTCCAATGGAAAATGCTCTCACAGCAGGTCCTCTGGGACAACTGCCATTACAACGGTCACTAGGTACATAACAATTTCATTATGACTGACAAATATCCGCACTAGTTAAATGAAGGCTAAGCCTGCTGTTTAAATATGCACAGCAGGAGCACCACAAATGGGTTCCCACCAACAATAAAAACCCTGATAAAACATTTTATTTGCATCCAACATGGAAGGTCTAAATCCATCACCCCTCATAAGCTGTCCACCAAAGTCCCTAGATTTCTTTTGATAATTTACAGGTGCCCTTTGGAGGAGATCGTCAGTCTATTAACCAACTTGTCCCCCTGGTATTTGCTGAAGCATGGCATTTAAATAATCTCCTCAAACGAACATTGCATACAGTCTCTCTTTCAAACGGGCACACATACATACATGCAGCAAGTTGTGTCAGAGGTAAAGTGCTGCCAGTCATACCCATTTTCCAGAGCTTTCTGAAAAAGGAAACACACTCCTAACTCCTAAATACATCTACCCAACAGCAACTAAGATACGAGAGACTAATGGTCAACAAACCATTATGGTCAGTTGCACATACCCTGCACAACAAAACAAAATCACATGATCATTAGGAATTTGTTTTTATTAGTAATTATAATTTGCCAAATATACATGTATTATTTCATCCATTATTATATCCATCTAAATAGTACATCCGAACATGGTACAATACCTCATTTACAAAAAAAAGTGATGATTAGTTTATTTGCAATGTACTTGCAAGGAGGGAACAACAGCAGACACACAGAAAAAGATCCTCCACCCTCACGGCCCTGCCTATGATGTACTATCTAGGAGCAGAGAAACATCACCAGATGTGAGATGCACAACAGAGGTTAGAGAAAGAGCAACACAGAAACCAAACTCAAAGCACAGATGATTGATTGGTTTGCATGTTCAGGAGCACGACTACATACATGCCACAACCCCATTTGACTTGAGAACTAAGGGCCTGGATTCTCAAACATGCATGTAGCTCTTTTGGCGGCCATATTTTGCTTAATCAATCAGGTCATCATAGTCCAGTCATGCAACAGAGCTGTCAGGTTAGGACGATCCTTTGTGCCACAAGAATGTTTGAGACTCAAGACCCGGGGAATCTTCAAGTCAAAGGTACGTTGTTTGTTAAAACTAATACCTCACTCCATCTGTAACTTGTGCTGCAAAGTCTGGCTTTTCATTTTTTTTTTTTTGGTTTAGTTTTTACCCACACGATTTGCTATGCTGCCATGATTGGTTGAGGACCTGACTGTTCATTGTAAAATCCAGTGTACAAATAATGTATTGAAACTTCCAAAAAATGTAATATGAGAATGCAATAGCAAAGACTGGCACAATATCTAATGGTGTAAGTGCAATGACTTTAGCTTGGACTTCATCAGCCATTTTTCCCTACAAAATGTAATTTGAGGGCAGTTGGAATTTAGTAGCAAAATCACTTGTTATATTTGTGATGACCCTTGTGTAATTCCATGGGCAAATTGATCCAGTCCAGCTAAAACGTCATTGCAGCATTTGATTTCCTTTAAACTCCAAGAGGCCATTGAAAGAGGTCGCTAATGTCTAATATGCTACTAAAATTAAAAATGATAACCTGCTTCCATTTTAAGGTGTTTTCCTACATCTGCGACAACCACAAGTGACACCTTCTTTCCTGGACTTTCCTTGCTAAAGTTGTACACATCAACATGGTACATGACAAGGCTAGATGCACAACAAGAAGAAAATGCTAAATCACTTGGCTCATTTTGAAGATCACGGTGTTCACAAGCAATGGGTTCATTCACAGTAAAAAAAGGGAAGATTTCAACATGGGGTGTTAACCAGACTCAGTGCATGACCAACCCAAATACATAGGATTACAACTGGCAACTACACAGAATATACATGAGTACTTTTAGACAGCAAAATATAATTGGAATGTAAACAAAATTCTTTTGTTAACTGAGATTTGCTATAGAAGGAAACACAAGAGGAAAAGATAAAAACCTTTATCTGAAGAACCCCTATCATCCAATATGACATGGCAAGAGTCCAACATGAGCATCAATTAAGACAGGAAAACAACTTCACAGCGACATCCAGGTACGCAATCCTCTTCTGAAAGATCATCCGTCGTCTATCAGTTTTATTACTGTATAGTTGGTGACACTAAATGGTCTGATAAGGTTTATCATGATCACTGTAACAATTAGACAAACAAAACTCTAAGAAAATCAGCAAGAGATACCCACCACTTTGTATGCAGGGGTGCATTTTCCAAAGCTGTCATAAAAGATAGCAAGACAATCATTTAGGACACGGCCTCTGTTGCCATGGTCGCACAATGATGCTCTGGATGGAAATGCACCTCTGGTCAGAATTATATCAGGTAGTTTGGCAATCAAGACACATTTAAATTCTGTGCAGTCTGACAGCAAAACCTCCCATCTAAATCCAAAACCCGTCAGCCTGGCAAGTGGTGCCGATTTATAATTATTAGTGTTACTCTGATGTCAAGGCCTTTTTTAATAAAGTGCTGTCAGATAAAAAGCATGTTTTCAACTAGAGTTAAGCTGCAGTATACCAGGGCTTGCTTATGTTTAGTCCTTGCATACTGTAACCCCTTATTGCAACTGCCTTCTGTAGTCTTTATATTGTGACATTTGTTTCAAGGAGCTGTAGAAAGAACTTTGTACTATTCTAAAGGCACCAAGGCAGTTTGTAAGATGCCCCGAAGGGACACAGGATTTCTAAACATTTTTTTTTTTGCGAGATGCTTTTTAAAGTTTCATTATGTTGCTTTTCAACAGGCGCACACAAACAGGAATGTTACCAACAAAAAATATGCTTCTAATAGCTAACAAGCTAAAATAAAGTCCTGTTTACACAAATAACAGTGAGGTGACCCTAGGTGCATAAACTGGCAACAGAAAACAAAACAGTAAACCAAGATAAAACACCAACAGTAAAATCTTTAAAATAAAAAAAACACTGGAAATGATTTTAGATTAGATCAAAATTATCTTTTGCATTCACACCAAAATAGGGGTCTGAGATGTTCCCGAGATATTGACATTCACTTGCACCCATGGCAGAAGAACAAAAATGGAAAACAAACTTTTTTAAACCAGGCAGAGGAAAATGATGCAAACTAGAGAAGCAATTCCCCGTGAAAAGCGAGTCCACAACAGCAGCAGAGGTTCGCTAAGCCTTTCCCAACAGATGACAGATTATACAGCCCTACCACTACCTGTAGCTGGGTAGCAAACAGACAATATGCTGGGCTAATACACAGAGTAAACCTTAAGGAAAACTTTGTGATTTTTCAACCTGGGCCCATATTATTAGATCTTTTTGGGTCCAAATTCTTATTAGTGAAAAAGACGAGAAACATCACTCCAGGATTGAGTTAGAACGTTAAAACTGGCGACCGCAAAACAGCTATACAATGGAATCCTTTGGAGCAGGCATGCACGGCGAAGTACACCACTTGTTCTAGCCACTGACAGGCTCGAAAATGTTAATTTAAGGGTGTGACAACAGGGTAAGGATCCCTATAGTCACATCTGTGTCTGTTTACCTCAATAACTAAAGAAAATGAAGAAAACGACAATTAGTAAAATCATTGTTTTAACTTTCTGTTCTTCCGGTCTCTGATGTAGCAACCCATCCAGGGCCTTTAGTCGTTATCGAAGGTGGGCGCTCTCCTTTGAGTGCCCACTCCAGCACCACATGGTAGACAAATCGACTAAAGGCCCTGAACGGGCACTGTTCTTGCAGTCATTACCTCGTCACTTTGAGTTTAAGTTTAAACAGTTTACAGTGTTGGGGGGATTCTCCATTTATCTAAAAAAAAATACAGCAAAAGTGTGTATCCATGAAGTGGGTTAAAATGTTACAATGCGCAGTGTAGGCTGTAGCCTACGTGTATGTTGTTTGGTGTCATCGGACAAGTTATGTTACTCCATTAGCTGTTGGCTGGAGCTAGTTGAGTGGCTAACTTGGTTATCGTAGATATTAAAGTTACCATGCCTCTTTGAATTAACACGAGCAAAGCATTAACTGAAATATGGACCGTTAATAATCTGGACTGGTGATGGCATTTTTTTTTTTTAATTCACAGCAGATAAGCAGCATCTGTTTGGATGGCTCCGCTTCCTGCTCGCCCTGGAACATGTACACTCTGTCCAAATAAAAAGGTAAAGGTCAGGTATTGAGCATACTCAAACCTGTGTCTACTGCTTGAAGAGCAGGGATGCTATCCACTGTACCACCAGTACCGTATTACCATAGCATGTCACATACTGGAAAACCACTGATAACAGCCAGATATGTAAACTTAATGGTTGAAATTGTTGTTCACCCGCTATGGCAGCTACCATCTACTGTAGCCAACAGCTGGCAGAGTGAGTAGTCACAAAAGGCAAAAGTTCCACCATTCATTTCAATGGGGAAAAAGAAGGATGGAAAAACCACAATAAGACTTTTACAAGTTCACTACACTAGATCATGACAGACGTGCCAGAGTTGGAGTGGTGCCAAAATCTCGAAAGCACTAGGAGCAGAAGTGGCGCCAAAATACTGTGGAATAAGGAAAATTAAAATAAATAAAACTATTTGATTGTGTTAGCATTGTAAGTATTGTGTAAGAAATCACACTAGTAACAGAAATGTAGGTTCGAAATTACATCAGTATGAATCGTAATGAGTTTAAACTGTATGAGATGCTATCATGATTAGGATTAACACTTTAACAGCAACAGAAGTCTAAGTCTTTTAAAACAAAAAAGGAAAAAAAAAATCAACTGAAAATGAATAACTGCAATGATACACTGCTCTGAAAACAGCAACACTGGATTTATATCTGAAATCGATTTGTCATGTTGCTTGACCACATACGAGCATTTCATTTCAAACAAAACATAGACTTAAAAAGCCATTCCTGTCTTCCATGCATATGCGTTACATTTCATTTAAATTTCTACAGTTAGTTAAGATTTTTTGTGACCTGCATGTGGGGTATCATGGCATTCTTGTTTCACCTCCAGCTTTCCTTCTGGTCACTTCCTGTATTTAAAAACTTTTAAGTGGTATGTACGATGGTCAGCTTTTTTTTTTCACTTGTTACATCTCAAGGCAAAAAAAAAAGAAATTGCTTGAGTAAAGCTGTACAGCTCTTCTCTCAAAACAAAAGGTGCACTGTCAAATTTGTTAAGAATAATAATCCTTACCAATGACAAAGAGTTTTGGGCAGCGCTACAAGTAAATGAACAGTTGATTGCATGAAGGGTGCCCAAAATCAGTAACATTCTGTTGCATACACGTCAACCACACTAAACCCCTTTGGCAGTGCCTCTGAATCAACAAGAGGAACATTCTAGTTTGCAATTCTTAAAATCAAGTCTCCTTATGCTCTCTACTTCATCTTCATAATAATCAAAGCTGCATATTATGTTAAGTATGGGTTACACAAAACAGGTAAGCTGTCCATAAATGGTATGTACAAATGATAAGTACTTAAAATAATTATTGTAAAAAAAGAAAAGAAATCACAAGGTAAAATGTTAAAGTTTTCACCATCAACAGGGTTTCTGGTAGGGCAGACAGGGTCAATTTGGCAGCAAATACAAATATGGGAAAAAAAGATACACTTTCCTAATTGCTACCTTTGAACAGAAAAAAACCATCTGGTTAAAATAAAAATCTTCTTAAAAACTGTACTTGTCATTTTTGTGAACCATAGAACAAGAGCACTCGGAAGCAAAGTGTCAAAGTTTACAGCGAGACAAACTGCAAGCTTGGCGAAAATTAATTCACCTTTGCAAAGGACCGATACACAAATATAGATACATTTACCTGAGTAAGATACTGACAAAAATATCAACAGAAACAAACAAACAAACAAACAATCACTCTCTCACACACGCACACTAAACAAATATATAAGACCAATAAAGGAAATGCCTTCGTTTGATTGCCGATAGTGCAGAAGTTTAGGGCATGGGGGGGGCGTGTATGTGTTTGGGGGGGGGGGGGGGGGGGGGGGGGCACTACCACACCTCCATGTCCAACTGGACAGACAGACGTGGGCCACAGGGTGGGACTTTCACAAAGAGGGGTGTGTGTGTCTGAGAGTGGAGACTCAACGGCGAGGCCCTAGAGGAGCTACTCCTCCAGCATCTCCAGGAGGACCCGGAGCAGGTTCTTCAGGCCGTAGATGTAGCCCTCGTCTGGGCTCTCACTGGGGAACACGTGGGCAAAGTCGATCATCCTCACCTCCACGTTGTCTCCTTCAGGCTGCCCCTGCGCTCTCCCCCCTCTCATCTTCATCCTCTCACTGCCCTCCTCTTCCTCCCCTCTTCCTCCTCCACGCTGCTCTCCGTCTCCTTCCCCTCGCTCCTGGTTCAGCTTCTCCAGTGCTCGGGGGTTGCAGTTTCCGTTGGGTTGCTGGGCGACAGTCGCTGGGCGCCTCCAGCCTCCGTTGTCAGGCGTGGCAGCATGGTGCGGCCGGGTGCAGGCCTGCTTGTGAAGGGCGTACATGGTTGACAGGCTCTGCTCAATGTTGTTGTTGTACTCCAGCAACACCTCTCTATCGCCGCCGTCGACCCCCGGGCTGTGTGGCTCATGGGCACCCCCGGTGGTGGTGGCGGGTACTGCGGGATCCGGTGAGCCCTCGTAGACAACCAGGAGCGAGCTGGCATAGAAGTGGAAGCGGCTCTGCTCCTCGAACCAGCGCAGGATCTGCTGCACCTTCAGCACACTGGCGGCCATCGCATCCTTACGCAGGCGCTCGCCATTGTGGAAGAACTTGGAGAGGCCTTAAGTGGGGGAGGTAGAAGAGAGACGAGAAAAAGATATTGGTGATGCTTAAGCTAATGCTTCAACTTAAGTTTCATTGCTGCCTATCATTACCAAGGGCAGCGTCAATTAATCCTATAAAAAGCAATTACTTTAGTACTTTCAAGTGACATAACACTAAATTCGAAATCTTTATCTTCTCTGCATCAGTTTCATCAGTTTAACAACATCAATACATATTGATCAATTAAAATGTTCAAAGCACAGGCCAGATAGAGATGTGTTCTAGACAGACATGACATCTAACTTCAAGAACCACCGTCTCTGTGCTACCGTCTCTGTGCTACTGTCTCTGTGCTACCTGGGCTACTGCCTCTGGGCTACTGTGTCTGTGCTACTTGGGCTACTGTCTCTGTGCTACCTGTGCTACTGTCTGTGGGGTACTGTCTGTGGGGTACTGTCTCTGGGCTACCGCCTCTGTGCTACCGTCTCTGTGCTACCTGTGCTACTGTCTATGTGCTACCTGTGCTACTGTCTATGTGCTACCTGTGCTACCGTCTCTGGGCTACTGTCTCTGTGCTACCTGTGCTACTGTCTCTGTGCTACTGTCTCTGTGCTACCTGTGCTACTGTCTCTGTGCTACCTACCGACTCTGAGCTACCGACTCTGGGCTACCGACTCTGGGCTACCGTCTCTGGGCTACCGTCTCTGGGCTACAGTCTCTGCGCTACAGTCTCTGCGCTACAGTCTCTGCGCTACAGTCTCTGCGCTACTGTCTCTGCGCTACTGTCTCTGCGCTACTGTCTCTGCGCTACTGTCTCTGCGCTACCTGTGGAATCAGCCCTTACCATCTTTAACAGTGTCCTGATCAAGACCTCGACCGAAGTGCTGGTCATATGTGTCAAAGGTGTCCGAGTCCAGTTTGTAAACCTAGAAAGAAAAAGGGAAAAAAAGACAGAAAGAATGTTCACATGAATAAATGACGAGGGAGAATCCAAGGGACATCTAATGACCTGTCTAAACTATATTCCCCATTTTCCCACTAATGTTAAGTGATGTGTTCTGAATTTGTGCAAATAACTAAACACTATGCCCCAGAGGTAATTATTTGATTAAATACTAAGCTAAATGCTTTGGCTCATATAGAAATGACCAAGATTTACCAGCTTAGAGGAAGAGTACAGGAAAACCCAATGTAGATACGTGTACAGGCTCACAGTTTCAAAAACAAACATGGTAAATGTCTCCTCCAACTGGTGGTGCATGAAAATAAAATGAAATAAATAAATTCAAAAAGTATCAAACTTTCAATGGAAAATGTATTATTCATCTCACAAGGGCTGCAATTTTAAATAAGGCTAAAAGGGGATGAGAAGAGATTCATATTCATGCCCTGAGCTTCTGGGATCCCTCTCTGGAATGTGTGTGTGTGTGTGTGTGTGTGGTGTGTGTGGTGTGTGTGCACGTGTGTCTGCGTGCTTGTGTGTGTGTGTGTGTGTGTGTGTGTGTATGCAGTGTTCCTCTCCCTCTCACTCACATCATGAAGGGGCAATTAGTGCTAATGGGTCACTTTGCCCGTTGGTCAAACAAGAGGGAACGGAGAGATGAGTAACTGATGGGGGTCTCGCTCCATTTTTCCATACCGCCTGCCAGAAACATGAAGCTTCCACCTATGGGAATAGACAGGCACTTGTGCCACAGCACTCCTTCTTTAAACCATCCCTTGCCCCCATCACTTCACCTCCAGTAGGGTACTTTAGTTCCCTCCATCCCCCGGTAAGTGGGAAGAGGCCGCGGTGAGAAAGAAAGGATGGGCTGGCCGATTTTAATAGTAATGGAGTCGGAGATTCTAACCTTGTTTCAATGGTGGCCAGTGGGCTCACAATGAAGACTAACACTTGTCTCTAATTATGCAGATACACTTTCAAGGTGGCTACATTTTTCTTAAAATCCCATCAATGGCAATTTTATGTTAAGTGACCAGGAAGTACAGTAGAGGCATATCTGTCAGTGCTCTATTGTTCTCAGGTCCCCACTAAGTTGAGGCCTAGCTGTGCGGCAAGATTTTCAACAAGTGACTTCCTCCGATACAAACACGCTGACGTCTACAAATGAATGGCCCTGCATTACGGTTTGATTCCAATTAACTGAAGAATTCCCAAATCTTAAATTCCGCCAGAAGTATATTTACACAGGATAAGCACAAAAACCACCCTTCATTTTGGTGAACCACAAGCTAATTAGGAGTCGTCCCCAGTGGCCTGAGTTTAAACTGTGGGGTGCGTATGTGGGGGAGGGGGGCGGGTTGTCTTTGGAGGAGCTGTGTGAGATAAGAGCATCCTGTTTGACTGATAAGGCTAACATTGGTTTCCTGCCACAACCCCAGGGGCAACAAGACCCCCTGCTTCTGCCCTACGTTCTACAGACTTACATGAAGCATCTCTGTCTGTGTGAGTGTATGTGTATGTGTGTGTGTGTGGGTCTGTGTGAGTGTATGTGTGTGTGTGTGTGTGTGGGTGTGTATTTGATTGATAGTGAAGACTAACCTGAGGCAAATAATGAGAGCGCTCAAACAAGTGATTATAAATTCTTTCTCTATGTATTCTTTCAATGTGAATGTATGCAACCTGACTGCCAACAAGAAATAAACGGACAACACCTCAAGAAGGTTAAGCTCACCGAAACGTGACAGCAATAAAACCAAAGCAGAGAGCTCAAGTGTGATATTCCTCCTCTACATATTCCTTTACCTGAAGCCAACATTAAAGTACTCAATTACCTTGAGATATTCAGAACACAGTAAGATGTACGGTTTCCTTACATTCTCACCAGTCCATGCATCACCAATCATGTTCAGTGGCACCAAATTCTTGATTTGTTTTACAATCAAGCATACTTCAAGTATATAGATCTACACAATAAAGAGGAGTATATTGTGTAAGGATTCTGTGAAATGGGCCATGACATGGATGCTTTATATTTCATTATATCTTGTGTTTTCATATTAGTGTACATTTATCCAACATCAATTTTCATGTTAGTGTACATTTATTTTCACATTTCACTTCTTTACATTGCACACTGCACATTGAACACTCACTTTTGCACTCCTGCCCTACATTTTTTTGCATTTTACCTCTCACTTTACTTTTTTATATACACTCTTTTTTATGTATCTGTTTCCATACTGTGTTCTTTCTGTAGTACTTATGTTATGTGATGTGATTCCGATTCTGATTCTGATGTAACGGGTTGTATACTGCGTAGCTTTGGTGGCTACAACCTGAATCAGTCATTCCCTCTGCTGGTGGACATAAGAAATCACATTTTAAATGCACAGCGTTCCATAAAATGCATCATTTACGATATCATATGGAAAAGTACATCTCTGTCAATAGGGATCTATCTAAAGGTTACTAGGGGGCATAACTGTTTGGGAGTCAGCCCCACTACAGAGTAACTGAATATTGATGTGTTTCAAAACAATCCATGTTCAGCTGGAATATCATTTGCATTGAGTATTTGCATGAATGTGTTCAGCCTTCTCAAGGGAGTATCGATTTCAAGTTTTTACTCAATTTCAGCTATTCCATTTAGGCGTGTGTGTGGGTGTTTGTGTGTGTGTGAGAGCGTGTGCGTGGGTTTTGTGTGTGAGTGAGAGAACATTTCTGACCACTCTCCCTTTAGGTCTGAGGGTTATAGTCATAACGTGCTTCTGATGTGAATCATTCCCATTCTGGGGTGAAGCAAGACACACACACACACACACACACACACACACACACACACACACACACACACACACACACACACACAAATAAGCAAGCACACACACACACACACACACACACACATGCATGTATGGGCACACACACAGAACC
The DNA here is from genome assembly GCF_963457725.1 of Sprattus sprattus. Taxonomy (NCBI): domain Eukaryota; kingdom Metazoa; phylum Chordata; class Actinopteri; order Clupeiformes; family Clupeidae; genus Sprattus; species Sprattus sprattus. Next base: position 35,660,529 of record NC_137922.1, on the reverse strand, counting down.
ACACATACAAATTGACACTGACACAAACCCATGCACTCTCTCTCTCTCCTCTTTCCCCCGGTTCTCTGCCTTCCAACTCCCACAGCCCTCTCCCGAGGATTTTGCGCGCAGTAATTAAGGCGAGAGTCTGATGGGGGAGGACTTTGAAGATGGCCCCACTCTTAGGCATAAACTCATTAAGGCAAATGGCAGAAGCCAGGGAAGAGAGCATTGGGTCCTGGGGCGACGGGGTTCAGCAGTGGGGGAGGATGTGGTCTCGGAACCCCATGCCATTTTCAATACGTGAAGTCAACTCAGCTAAGTCAACCAAGCACAGCTTGAGGGTGTGACTTTTAGTAAGGTTTAAAGTCGTCGACATTCAAAAATAAAATTTGATAAAATTGAGGCAAAGAACCCCATGATGCAAAACGTTAATCGGCCAGTATTCTTGACGGAAGTTCCAAAAATGGGAAGGTGCCTGACCAGAGGAAACAACACCAAAAGTCACTTTCCGCGCGCGCCATTGTGCACAAAGACAGCAACGGCAAGCATAAATCCCCCTAGTTAGTTTTCTTCGATTATTCCCCAGTTGCCATACATGAATTTAGGTTAGTATAACATTAGCTCAAAAGGAAATATTTGGTTAAGTCTAAAAATAAACAAACTTGTTTAGTTTACAGGCTAGTGCTTCATCCTTTAGTCAAAGATAACGGAGGTTGCTTGATTACAATTGATTCCATTATTTCTTAGCCCAAGTCCTTGCTAACATTAATGCTAGCTGTTTCTAATTCTATGTGGCCTAGCTTGCTAGTTCTCCAGATAACAATCGAGATCAAGATTATACCATGTCACAATGAGAGAATGGGTTTCTTTTACTAATTCAGCGTCTGCCTAAACACACTTACTGTGGTAGAAATCTTGACGGGCAGTTTACCATTTACTTTTACGGTTATAGTTACTACTCATACGCGCTAAATGATTCCTGAACTAATAACAAAAGAGATTCAATGTCATTCAGCGTGTATGGAGGTGGAACCTGCCTGGTTTGGCCCTGCTCGGGAGAGGGTCCAGTGTGGGGCAGTTTGACACCGTTCAACTTGTCTTGCCGGTTAATTAGCTTGGCACAGCCAAATGTGCCGGTGGAAAATCCCACCTGCTCATTAATCCACTCCCTGGTTGCCCTCACTGATAGTAAATGTGATTAACAAGTGGTGGACCTTGAGATATTGGATAAAAAGTATTTAAATGTAGCATCCCTCAGCTTGTCGAGTAACATCTAACCATGACCGTGTCCAATTAATTACATACAATGAACAGGCCTTCTATTTACCATCATGCCTTGAGCAGCAGTACTTCTTTGAATATTGTTACGTTTTTCTCTCCATTCCCTCCACTTTTTGAAGGAAGTTTTTATAGGCCACTAGTTTTTGGTATCCTCTCATTTTGATGGTACATAGTCACAATAAACACACCAGTCGTTCACACCAGTCGTTCACACCAGTCGTTCTGTCTAAAGCGCAATTTATGGTTGTCCGTTTACAGACACACAGAGAGCCCTCTCCGACGTGGCAAACCCTCTCCGAGCACCTCTCCGTGGCCTGACGTGCACCTACCAAATTTTTTAACTATCCGACTCTGTAAATCTGTCAATACATCAGTACCAATGCTTTGCAACACCCACAACCATCGGAGAACCATAAATGAAAATAAATGAGTCAGTCGAGGCAACAGCGTGACCACAGACTAACGGAGGCGTAGAAGTATATTTCGGCCATAAGCTATGCACTACGTCCCCTGTGGAAATGTAGGAGCACGAGTACTGTACGCTAGTACACTAGCTAATGACAACTGTGCTGTCGTTGGTGTTCGGAAGGTTTTGGCATTCCTTTAAGGTAATAAGCACTCTAGTTATAGAGCAAAACTCCATACTGCTGTTTTAAGAATTAGTGTGCAAGTCTGAGGCTCACCCGCATGCCCAACACCAGGAAACCGATTTCCTCCATGAGGGGGTACTTGCGGATCTGCTGCTGTCGCTTCTCCTGCGAGGCGAAGGGGTCGTAGCTGCGCTGGCCGATCTTCACGTCCATGATACAGGGTTTCCGGAAGCGTCGAGTCACGTCCTCCAAACGCAGGTACAGCTCTGGACACACACACGGGAGTGAAGCCCATCATTAGGAAATTAAACACTAGGGCTATCACAATCAAGGAATCTTAGCTGACAATTAGTTGTCATAGAAATAATTGTGATTATTTCATTATTACCATTTAATTTGTCGTTTTCTGTTAATTCTATGCCACTATCATAGTGTTAGCCTAAGATGTGGTCAGTTCAAATAATCACAATCAGGTGATTACGTGATAACTGTGACAGGCCAACTCAACATATATAGAAAAAATGAACACACGTCTTACATATCAGTCACACAGATACAGACACACATGGCCAGTGCACAACAGACAAACTGTAGCAATACTTGTAGTCAAATCCAAGGTGTCTTCATAGAACATTCTAGACTCTAACAGCTTAATTTATTACACTGGGGTTAAATGTAATCTAATGGGTTCCATGGAACAAGAAATTGCAATAGCGTGTGTGACTTCCAATGCAAAATAGGTTGAGTTAAGCTGACCTGCTTACACAAAGTGACCTCTACACTGCTTCATAGTTATTATAGTTTATTTTTAGCCTGGGGGCACGAATGTGTCTGAAATAGGAACTAATAATGGAGCCAAACCGGTCACAGATGCTGCAAAATAGAGAAGCCACAAACTCACACTTGCATTTGTTCCAGGAAAACGTTACCTCATGGCCTTACTACACAACATGTACTCTATGTTTGAAACATGCAGCGGCACACAAGACCGGAAGTAGCTTGTTTTGCAATTCATTCATTTTTTCAAGCAGCTAGACAACGACAACGGGTAACTCTCACTTGTGCACACAAGTTCAAACATGGAACAGAACATTTTGACAAAGGCCTTCTTACCAGTGGGGGCATCGGGTGAGGACCAGGTGCCGTAATACTTAGGCAAATACCCCTGGAGGTCCAACAGGCAGGGGTCTCTGGTGTCCTCTGCATAGACCTGGAGCAAACACAGAAGACGACACTCATAAACACCAGCTCCTTCAACTCTCCCGTGTGGATTCCATGCTTTGAAACACCGCCTCCCAAGTGCCCTACGCAGACTTCCATGCACTGAAACACATTTACATGTAGTCACGCAGCAGATACCATTATCTAAAATGACTCAAAATGGCTGTTGCTTGATCGTCTGTTATAGCTCAACACTGGTTCAACCTGGTCTAGGTAGAGTCAGGGACGTGAAAGTATTGCGCAGGAGTTACCTAAAGCAGCTTCAAAAGGAGAGGAAGCTTTATTAAACAGTTTGGGTCCACAATCCGTAAAAAATCTCTTTGCTAGCAGTATGTTTACCCAGAGCTGAGGTGGTATAAAGCAACTACAAAGCCTTAAACTAAGTAAATGATTGCCCTGCTCTGTCTCAAACTGTCCACATTCTGGGCTCTACACACCAGGGGAGTGGGTGGTGTGAGCCTACGGATGGAGCTGCGGAGAGGGTGCCTCCATGCCGTGAAGCAGGGCGTTTTGGTGTAGCGAAGCTCCTAATTAAAAACACCCTGGGTGCTTACGAAAGGGCTCCGTGGCGAGAAAGTACGTCACACTTGACACATCGCCCCTGACAACGGGAAGCATCTCCCAAGCAGGTGGGCAGAGGAGTGCGTGGAATAATTGGAGACAGAAAGCACGCAAGGCCAGCGGAGGAGGAGGAGGTAAATAAGATCAGGGGTGTGGGAGTGCGTGCAAATGTGCTTTTTCAGCATGAGCTTAGAAAGGCAACACTAACGTTAGACTTAAATATGTTGTGTGTGTATGTAAAGTCTGTGTGCGTGTGTGTGTGTAAATTATGAATATAACTGAGTGGGTTATGTATTTGCTTAAAGGCTAACATTAGATACCTGTTTGAGCGGCACTGTCCCTGTGTTCACAGAGACAAGGGAGAACTTAATCCTTCCTGTGTGTTTGCTTGGGAGAACCCAAGTAAATGCATGCATTATACAAAAGCTTGAAGCACTTCAGCAAATCTTAGTGTATGTGAAAGACCTGAACAAAGCCAACAGCACCACAACAACAACCGCTGTGGCAGACATCACATAGATGTGTGTTCCCCATGGAAAAAGAAGCCCTATAGGAAAGCCATGTCTGAATAGTGCCATACTTAAGACACAAAACAGTGCACAGACATGTCTCTGGTTTGTGTCTCCTTCTTTGCGACCCAGTCCCACTGCCTGTGTGTGTGAATGAGGGGGAAGGAGAAGGGATACGTGCAGGACTTTTATGCTGAACAAAAAAAAACAAAGACATCACACCACCAGAACCTTCCAAATTCCTTGCCATGGATACTTGAGGCAGTCAGTCCCACTGGGCCTCTTAAAGTGGCGCACGTTGAGTTTGAATCATGGCAGGCCTTGGGCACCATCACTCAGGTTTTATTAAAAACATTAAAGATGGCCAACTGTCTCCGCAGAGAAAAAGAGGAGGTACGGTGTAGCCCCCCCCCCCAAAAAAATCCACTCCTCTTTTCTTTTGAAATTTCTCCTAAGCACAGGTTACCCCCATTAACTGAGCGACATGCAACGCAAAACATAAACACATAAACAACTACTGAACTGTACTGTAAAGTGACCCCCCCAACAGCCAAGCTCAGAAAACATTACACACCGCACAATCAATAAACCACAACTCAAACACACCATAAAGTGATCCTCTTCTACCACTGTGCTTTTATGGTGCGGAGTAATGACTGTAATGACCCGCTCAGCATGGGAGATAAAAGGCCTGTGGGGAGGGCAGAGGGTTCAGTTTACTCAGCTCTCTGCCATCTTGCGGTTTTTGTGCGTCCGATGAAAAGAGACGAGGAGAGGGGAGGAAGGTGTAGTGTTTACATCTCAGCACATTTGAAATACGGCTGTCCCAAAGGGCCGGGTCAGCTGCGTCGGAGGTCTGCGTAAATTCCATTTTTGGAGAGTGTCCTACTGCTATATCTCAACGAGAGGGACAAGGGATGATCGCGCCAATTCAAAGTTGTGAGATGAATATCTTCAAGAAGCTCCACTCATGACTGTTTTTGAGTGCACTGTCAGTTGCTTTAGATAAAGGTCCCTTTGGATACACTCCATGCACACATGCACACATGCACACTCACACACATACACACATACACACACACACTTCACTTAAGTCACTTTGGACACATCCCTTAGGAACACACAAACACACAGAGGAAGGTCTAAGCACGCACACACAGTAAGTAACAAATAAACAAACTCCCACTCTCGGCCATCAGAGAGCAACCCTGTGAATGAACACGTCTGCTAAATCACGAAGTGAAATGTCAACTCCTAGCGTGTCGGGGGTGAGGGGCGGCTGGTTACCATGCTGTAGAACTGCATCTCTCTGGGTCCGCGCGGGGGAGGCTGTAGCTGCTTCAGGACGGTGCCGTCGGGATGCTGCAAAATTCCTGTGCCCAAACATAACAGACACACTGCACTGTTAGCATTCTGTAGCCTTAATAATGTTGGTTTAAAGCCTACATCCTAGTTCACATCCGGAGCTTGACAGTGAGGTGGGAATGTGGCAATTTATTTAACAAGAGAGACCAAAATAATAGACCATGCTATACACCTGATTGGAATGATATTTAACATTCAAATTTACAGCTTTTCAAATATTAACAACCACTTACTTGTTGTTACTTGAGCTATTATAGCTTGTTCTACTGAGTGCTCGTAATGAAGGCTACTTATTCATCTATGTATTAATTACCCTGCACTGGTTAGCTTACATGTTGCAATCCAAGGCTATGTGTGTGTAGGCTTGTACTTTGCCCCGGCATGAAATCAGCTGATTCTACAAATAAGACTCCTTGCACTGCTAGAAAAATACAAATTGTGCAATCAGCTACAGTTCTTGAAAGAACTGCTGAACAAGTGTATGGAAATACCCCATACAACAGGCTCTTTTACCCCATAATATACCCCATACAACAGGCTCTTTTACCCCATAATATACCCCATACAACAGGCTCTTTTATCCCATAATATACTCCACATAACAGGCTCTTTTGGCCAGCATCTTAACAAGAAGACCACGAGAAGACCAAAGAGTGAAGATGTCCAACTAGACTCATTAGTTAATAGCTATACAAAAAAACTGCCCCTTTGCCTTGAAACATCTGCAAATATATTTTAAAATAGGTCTTCTACCTTCCTTTTCAACTAGTGAATCTAATGCGAGTCCATTTATAGTCTGAGCAGAAAGAAGAAGAAGAAAAAAAAAACACACCAACACGTTCAGATGTTATCTAAGAAACAGACTTATTCCAGATACTAGATAAACTCCTGTTGGAACACACAAACACTCTGGAGCATTACATCACCAACCATACACTCCACAAGCTCTTTCGTTGCCATGTGCTACACAACATTGGGTATTTTTTTTTTACGACTCATGGTTTGCATAATCAGGTAAATAAACAACTGGTACAACTGCTGCTTTACACAAGAAATTACCCACTCCTACTAGGGCACATATGTCCTTTTAAAGTCAGCATTTATAAAAAATTGAGCTCAGTGTCTGAACTAATCTGTCATATTTCTGCTGAGGATGCCATGGCATTAGGCCTATAATCCAATCATGTAACCATTCACATCTAGGTAGAAGGACTATTCTGTTCTGAGGGGAATACACAACTGCAGTTTTTCTGCAACTCCTGCACAATCTCTTTAAACACACAAAAATATACACACACACGCGCACGCACACGCACACACGCGCACACACACACACACACACACACACACACACACATAATTATTTCAAACTCTGCATGCAGAAGATGAGCTCTGAGGTGTGAAGAGGGTGTGTTTGTGCGTGCCTGTTTATCATGTACTGACCAGGCGAAGGCTTTACTCTGCCTTGCTCGTCACTTCTCACTGAAACTGAAAATGTGAAAGGCTCCAAGCATTAGTATTTAATCTGTGCAGAGGTCAAGTGAAAGAGCTCTCACGGAGCTTTCTGGAAACGGTTCCCACAGTCCCATGAGCTAACCTCGCTACAGGCAAGGAGAGGCTGCGGTCCACAACGCGTGAACAGGCCATATCACGTAAGCCATCATGACAGGGCATAACCTAGAACGAATCCCTGCCGCCACTCCCTGAGCCAATAATTGTTCAGATGAATGCTTCTGCATCAAGGCCGTACTAAATAGCGACCAGTAGCATTTCCAAACATGGCATACTTATGTTTTGGTGAGATGAGAGCATGTAATCCTACATCAGATGAATTGAAATGCGGGCATAGCCAGTGTATCAAATGCAGTAGCAAAGCTGCTCGAAATTCTAAAAATATGCTTGCAAAAGAGTTTGAGTTTATCACTAAAAGTGTTAACATCTCGAGAAGTCATATTGCTTAATGATGGTCTGTTACAGCAAATGAATAACAGTCCAATTGAATCGTGTGTACAGAGGGAGACCTTTAGCATTTTTAGTGAACAGCTGTGGAAAACATCAAGGTGGCCAAGCGGGGTTGACAGTTACCTCTCTCACAACCCACATTCTTCTATTTGGACAAAACGATATGCAATTTACGGTACCCGTAGTTGGCGTGTGTGGCAAATAGTGTTAGTCTACTGACCTACTTTGTCCACGCCATACTTATGGCCAGCCACCTGATGGGTCAGTGGGACACATCCATTCAGGTGAGTGTGAGCGGAGGTCGGAACGGTCTTCTCCCTCATCACGGATCCGGGCAGACGCGTTCCTCGGTTGCCTACGGAACTGGTGATCTCCAGTCTCTCCAGTGCCAGCGAGGTGTCCATCATGCGATGTTGTGTCGACATTGTAACTGACTCGAATGTTTCAATGGCTCGTCCGTATGGGAGTGTACATCAGGCTTCCTAGCTATAATTCACATACTGTAAGAATGAATCCAAACAGACTCCGCGACATGTCTACGAAGTCGTGGTAAGATATGTCACAGAGCTGCAGCAGAGAAAGATGATGTTTGCGATCCAATTATGTCCATGCAGCCGTTCCGAAGCGCTGCTTTTATAATTTTCACATTTCAGACAGCCACATGAAATACAGGCAGGCCACATCCCACTTCCTCACTTCAGTACTCCGCCTTGATAATTACACCAATAAAGCCGAGATCGGAGCCATGTGTAATCCCAAAACCTACACAAACGCACCCAGACCCTGTTCTGGTCGCCGACGATTCGGTAGTTCTGGGAAAACAAATGCATAATAAAGCGAGCTCCGTTGTTTGCTGCTTACGCATCCCAGAAGGCGAGTAGCGTGACGCACCCCCTGACGCAAAACCACAAGGTTCGCTCTCTCTTGTCTCGCTGCTCCGCCAGTTTTAGATAAAAGGCATAGAGGACAAAACATTCAGAACCTGTTTGTGTCCGATGGACGTGTCAGTTGCTCAAATCCTCAGTTTACGATACTGTCGTTGGAAAACCAATCGTTCGGTTAAGACAGGCGATGCTAAGCGTGCGTGTCAAACTAGTTGGCTATCTGACCGGACAGCCTAGCTTAGTCGCTTTGCGACATTGCCAGCACTGTCGTAATAAACAATTGACGGCATCAATTCTTTGCCACCAAAGAAGGTCTGTTCATCCTATAACGTGATTTGCATGCCCGCTCCAAGAGGGGTGGAGGTAGCAAAAATTAATTAATAAAAATAGAGGTGATGAAAATGCATTTGAATTGAAAAAATAATGATTTAAAGACGATTGGATTAAAACAACAAAAAAACCGGCCTCTATGGAAACAAAGTTGTGTTTTAATATCAGGTTCATTTTCATTAATTATTTATCAGACACAACCAAAAAATGCATTTATCATTTAAGGAAAGTGGACTCAAGGGTGGAAGTTACAAAAATGAGAGGGGTAAAAATGGATGTGAACTGAAAAGAGCGTTCAATTGTCACAGCAAGCAATTGTTGTTACTTCTGCAGCAAAACATTCATACCATGTCATAAGGACAACAAAGTATCACATTTCCTCAACAGGATTTGTTAATGGAGAATTATTGCATTCTTCAACAGCTGAAAAACAGCTGCCTTCTGTCTAGGTATATTCTAATACCTTATATTGTCTGCAATTTCACAAAAGGTTTTCCTTCTTAACAAGCTGTTTTTAAAGGTTGGTTTATTACGTATGAAAGGAAGGGAGGATTGACAGATACAGGAAATGAGAATCACCCCAAGACTGATATAACAAGGCCTAACATTTTTTTTTAAATCGCCATTGTAAGCCTTCACATTATTGTATTACAATCCAAAACAATTGAAAAACTGTTCATGTTATGCCTACATTTTTCTACAGTAAACAATCTGTCAATGCTATGCTATGTCAAGCTATGCATTGCGCTACCAACAAACAAAATCCACATATGTCGTGGAAAATCCCATTAGTATAATTGTTTGAGCAAATGGAACATTTTGTCAACAAGTCATTTTGAATGCAAGGTGTTATCAGCCAGAACATTGTTTGTTTGTAAACAGAGAAGATGAGATAGCCTGTTACCCATGAAAAATATCCCAGGCTTGTCTTTAGTAAACAGACACATGAAAGTAAACTAATTTAAAGTCTATCAGTCAGTGATCTAGTCATTAGACATTCTGAACAGGACATTTCCCCTGTATACAGACATTTCCTCTGGGAAGGATGCTTTAGAAAAGGCTCATCAGTGGAAGACTGTAACGTAATAGAGTTATTTTTCCCCCTCTTAGGCACATGGCCTGCTCACTGAACAAAATCCCAAACACCAGAAGACAATTCACCCTTTTTCACACATGGTACAAACTATCTTCTTAGTTTAACACTTGTTGCTGCCAAAAAAATTCTCCATTCAATGTCATTGCCTGAGAACGTTTTCTGCCTTTGGATCACAATAGACTTCAGAACTCCGGCCGCGGGCCAGATCCGGCCCGAAAAGCGATTTCGCCGGCTCATCAGAGTTTTACAAAAGTTCCATTGATTTGAATGGGCCACCCCAATGTTAACCACTGCCATTGGCAACGGGTTTCGTGATTCTTATTCACGTCTTTCATATTATTCCACAAGTAGTCCAGTCATTTTTACATAATGGAAACTGAATTGAAGTCAGTAAGTAACACCTGGAATCAATGGAACTTTTTGCAAAATTCTGAGGAGCCTGCGGGCCGGATGCAAGTGTTTAGGGGCCAGAATTGGCCCGCAGGCCTGATTTTGAGACTCCTGCCATAACACATGAAACTGTGAAATTTTCAGGGTAGGTGACTAACTGCGACACAGGACGCACACTCACGCCTAAGTCGCAGTAAATTTTTCCTCTGCATTTTCCCATCCTGGACTGTCCTTTCTCCAGGGTAGCCAGGAGCAGTGGGCAGCCTTTAGGCGCCTGGGGACCAAGTCAAGTGCCCGTCTGTCTTGGTCAGGGATGGACAGGAGTGTGTTCTGTTCTTCTGCATGTTTTTCTGTTCTTAGTTGAAGGAACCCCTTGTGAACATGGGGAGAACATGCAAACTCGACACAGAAAGGCCCGGGAGATGAGCACTGAAGGCCTGGGGAGAACCTGCCCTCAGTACAAACAGTGTCCCATGCTGGAATCGAACCCAAGACCTTCTTGCTGTGAGGCAATTTATTTGTAACTCTAATTATATTTTGTTTAACATGACACTCTACAAATACAAATTATTTTCTGTGCTTGAAGTAAAATTGGACATCCCAATTCATGTGCAAGCACCTGAGCCACCGTGGCACACTGAGCGAGGGATCTGACTTGAGTTAGAGATCCTTAGGGTGTGTGTGGGTCCTCAGAGGTCTCAGCATGAGAAGTTCAATTGAACTCATATACACACAGGGAGACAGAGTCCCCCTGTTGCATCGGTATTAGCATGGCAGTCTCATCAGCGGACACCCACAACACGAACGGGAATCGAACCTATAACCACGGGTGTTCAAAGCGCAACGCCTTACGACCTGCGCCACAACAAGGAGATACCGGTATTTGTGAAATCATAGTTAATAGCTATATAGTATATAATAGTTTTTGATGTATTGGTTGTGATATCCAACTATCAACTCTAATTACATTTAGTTTAACATGACGCTCTACAAATACAAATTATTTTCTGGGCTTCATCCCAATTCATCATTCGTATAATTCAGTAAAGGAACCAGGCCGCCAGGAGTCGGGCTTTAGATGGAGCGGTCGTGAATTAAATGCTTCCTTTGGCCGTGCTCTCGTATAAAGGCCTCCTTGACGGAAGTTCCGCCCCTTTTCCCCTCCTCGCTTGCAGACTGTGTAAGGAACTATTTTTTGATGCATCAAAATCCAACTTAAATCTTGTGCATCGTCTTTTCCTTTAGTGATACAAGTTTATAATATGAACTAAGAAGTACTTCTCTTGAGTCTGGAAATGTTATTTGTGAACTTAAGATTTCTTGTGTCATGTTAATCTGTTTCACGTCTCTCTGTCCGTAGCATCCAGTCAGCCATCCGAGCAAGATGGTAAGTAGCTAGCGAGTTAGCTTTTAATGCATGTGCTGTGTGTGTGTGTGTGTATAATTTATCCGTAATTCAGTATAATGCGTAAGAGTTGCCGCTTAGATGTGTGCCGTTTCAATTTGTATGCTGAGGTTATTAAAATATCGAAGGCTAACGATCTAGATGGCTAACTATTAGCATTTGAGCGGTAGCTGAGAAATGTTAGCTTGATGAGATTCATGAGATCCATTCAGGCAGATCCAACCCTTATGTTTAGTAGTGACTTAAAGTGTGTAGGATGCAGTTGCCTATCCGCCACCGAGGCAACTAACTTGAACATAATTCAAAGCAACAGTTTCCCTATAAGTGTTAAAACCATTCAACATGAAATGCACGTTACAAGGCTAGTGTTGTACTACTACGTTAGTAGCCTATGGTATGGTAGATTGCTAGTCACTATGGGTGATAGCATGATGTTATTTTGACAACGCAGGCTGTCCTAGCGCCAAAGGCTTTGCACTGTCCCCAAGGTGTCTAATCATTCTTGCAAGAACAAAGCTGGACTAAGTGCAAATTTTCGACTTTTCCAGAATATTTGTTCCACCGGTCAAACATTTGTAATATGCCAACGAAGCTAATTCAAGATTAAGTTGTGACTTCACCTGTAATGTCTAACCTAAATATTGTTGTGTTTTCTAAACAGCCACGCAAAATCGAAGAAATCAAAGATTTTCTGCTCACAGCAAGGAGGAAGGATGCCAAATGTAAGTCATATCCCTGTACTCAGCCTTTGTATGATAACTGACAAACATTTTGGAACACACATAGTGTTGTATTCGGTCACTGATGAGGTGATGCCCAAGCTGTTTGGTGTGTTTTTGGGTGACTCTGAATACTTATTCTAAATTAAGTTGTGTGTCTGACCGTGACCTCCATGCAAGATGTCCAAACACCGGGGGCTTGATTCTGTGCCCTCTGTGCATTACACGCTTGCGAGAATATCGAATGGACCAAGTGCTAAGTTTTGTCTCAATCAGAAGTCTTAGTTCCACCGGTTCAACGACACACAAGCCTTTTGTTGTCAATCCAGTGCCTTTTAGTAGAATGTATGTAATTCTCAAACATTTAATCATTGATTTGTCATAACTTACATGAGAAAGAAAGGGGGAAAAATGCCAAATATAAGTCATATTCCTGCATTCAGCCTTTGTATGATAACTGGCGAACCTTTTTTTAAGACAGAAGGTTTTACCTGGAAGCAGTGTTGTATTTGGTCACTGATGCCCAAGCTGCTGTTGGTGTTTTCAGTATTTGCATAAATCCAGCAGGGATGTGTGCAAAGGTAATCAGGTTATCTACAGGTGAAGTAGCCAGATTTGGAGACAAAAGGTGTAGTGAGTTCTTGATTTTGCAGCTGAGGCTTGTCATTTAGAGTTGAAAGCTTGTCAGATAGCATCGCCCCAGTTTGTGTGTTTGTAATGGCTAGTGCAGTGACTGTATTGATGTTGGTCATTGCTATCCATTTGCCACATCTATATATGATCATTTGGCTATCCGTTGCTGACTTTGTGTCCACATATGTTCCTTTTACAGTGCCTTGTACCCATTTAGTGTGAGTGGTTCTCCTGTGAATTTGTCGATGATTTATTAGGTGTGATGTCAGGCAAGTCTCAAGAGAAATGACGTACAGTATGGGGTTATAAACATGTTTGGATTCTTCTGAGCAGTTTTTCAAGGATTGTTGGAAAAAAGCAGGATGGCTTTAAGGGTCAGAGGATCATGATGAGAGGATGGGAAATGCATAAGATTTTGATGTAGTGTGTTAATGTACGAAAACACTAGATTTTAGAACATTCTGAATGTTTGGGCTTGCGAGGGGTTCTTACCCCTTGCCCAACTGGAAGTTGTCGTTCTGCCTCAGCTAGTTTGTACTAATGCCTCCATTTCTCTTATTCTTTTTGTCTGATCCTTTAGCTGTCAAAATCAAGAAGAACAAGGACAATGTGAAGTTCAAGGTGCGCTGCAGCAGGTACCTGTACACATTGGTCATCACAGACAAGGAGAAGGCAGAGAAGCTCAAGCAGTCCCTTCCCCCAGGTAAGGCTCTCACCACAGCAGGCTAGAGTGACATGAGCTGTATGGAGGGTGACTGAATGCTGTTTGTTCCTGGACAGTGTGAATCTCAGGGGTGGTTAGTCCTGACCCTAAGGAACTATTAGAGGATGTTCTCCACCTGCCCTTGTTTGTCTTTGAAATGTAACGGTAATGCCCTTGATGTTATGTATGTATGTATGTATGTATGACAAAATGTATCTAAACAGAACTAAACAGAAGCACTGCTGTAGTAATTCTGATGTATGGTACAAGGGATTTAAAACTTATAGTGAAATGTAGTTTTCCGGAAAGAACCCCTTCAGGATACAGTTGTGTGCATTCAAGCATACTAAACCCACATAGCCAAAAAAATGGAGGTTCTAGCAGTGATGGATAGCTGATTTTGGGTGACACTGAATACTTATGTGGACTGATTCTGAATGAATCCTCCTGTGTGTCTGACTGTGACCTTCATGCAAGATGTCCAAACACCGGGGGCTTTATTCTGTGCCCTTTGTGTATTACACGCTTGCGAGAATATCGTATGGACCAAGTGCTAAGTTTTGTCTTAATCAGAATTCTTAGTTCCACCGGTTCAACGACACATGATCCTTTTGTTGTAAATCAAGTGCCTATTAGCAGAATGTATGTAATTCATAACAAACTAAAAACCGGGAAGGTCATGCTCCATGGGAAAGGCTCAGTGGAAACATTTGTGTATTTCTCAGCATGTGTATAAGAGCACGCACTACAACTCCCCTTGCAGCGAGGGTGTCCATCTTTCCCCATGTTGATGGTGTTCACTTTTAATTATTGACAGGCAAACAGACTGATGCCTTTTGCTAAGTTTTCATGTGAAAGAGTTGAATGGAAGTCCGACTCATGACTCCCTTGAGTGCTTATCGTGCTTAAGATGCCACCTTCACACGTGTCTTGTCTTTTTTTCTCTTGTAGGTCTGGCTGTGAAGGAACTGAAGTAGATGTCTCACTTGTACAAAAATGGAAAATGTAATAAAAATGGAGAAAAAGAAATTCTTGATTTATCTCATGTGTTTGTCTGAACGTTTATCTTTATTGGTTCAATAGAGCTGACGCTACATTGTAGTTTTAATACCAAGCATCTCTATGACCAGGTCTTGGTTTAATAACATCTGATGTACCGTGAATGCCTTAAATGCTGTGTAGTGCCTTGCAAGTTTTCCTGTAGAAAGATTGGATGGGGGCTATGGGTTAATAAGTCTGAATTATAATTGCAATGGCTATTGAATAAAGCACGCCTTAAAACTTGGCTTGTTGTTGATCAACCGGCAACCAATTATATGGCAACTGCAACTTCAGTAAGCAGATCTTACACAGGGTTTGGAGAAGGTTGCTGGTAGTCAATTGATTTAGTGCTGACATGGATGTTAAGAAGGGATGGCGCATGCCAGGTCGTGGAGGTCTCTGAACTAAACGTGCAGTTTGTCAAGGTCAGCCCAATCCAGAGAACACTTAATTGCATGCATGTGGTGTGGGATAAGCTGAATAAGGCATTACATGTTGTAACATCAAGTAGCTAACAGTGACTGACCAGAGAGAATCAGCCAACCCTAAGGTTCCTCGTTTCAGAGGGTCCTGTCTAATCAACCTTTTGGGGGACTTGCAATTAATAAGTTTCTTAATGTAACTTCAGCTCATTCAGTCCACTGATGCCCATTGTCTACCCGTATAGCAGTCAAATGTGAGCGGAAATATGATGCGATGCTCTCAAATAGGAAGTGTGGACTTTATTTTCTGTATGAGACTGGAAGATCCACAGAATACGCCAAAGATGGGCTTTTATTTTGTTCTGGCACTATTTCTGCATCGAGATGTCCTCTGAATAATTGAATGACAAAATGTGCCGCTGGATATTGAGCCTATTGCCTTGCTGTATTTTAGTGCACTATTTATGTAATGCACGTGCATGGTTAACGCTGTTGTAAGACTTCATTAGGTCTACAAAACCCCTTTTGATATATGTAGGGTAACATATAGTGTCTGGCCGTTTGCGATTGTATTCGTTCTTATAGGTTTCGTACAGCAGATGGCAGCGTTGCAGCACATAGAAAACTGGTCAGGCAACAACCACAGGGTCGCCCACTTCTGAATATCAAGGTTTATTACATTGAGATAAGCTAATTAACCCACATCTACTCCTTAATATAGATCTTTGTATTTGTGCGAGCAAACGGGAACTAATAGTTCAGTTTTGCCAGTAGATGTGTGACAATAGTCATCATGCTCCCTTGAAGGCAGCAGTTCAAGGTTTTCTAAACCGAAGGTCTTTTCGGTTCTCCCGTCTCTTCTCTCGAAACACTGTCCCGTGTCCCTGATTCAAGCGCCCCCCCACTGCTCCTGACGCTACTCCGCGTGGATCCGTCTGTGGGTGAATGACTGCCAGACCAGCGGAAGAATGGCTGTACCTCAAAGGAATATATCGGGCAATGAGTCAAGTTAATTTTGATCTACAACTCCCATATCTGGATGTCTTAACGGAGGGATCAACTACTTCCTTTTATTCTACCTTTAGCTTGTAGCAATTAACGTTAATTCGTATCGCTTGGATTTTTTTCAATGCTGTTCTTTTGTTTGCGAAGAGGGAAAGAGCCATCAGGTTAAGCGACTCTGGTTTTCCGCTGTTATAGGAGGGAAGTAGGCTAAAGCTTTTTTTTTTTTACTTGCTTGCAACAATTTAAGCAGGGATGTCATCGGCACGGGTAGATTACATTGCACCATGGTGGACGTATTGGCTACATAATTTCCCCCATATCAACTTGAGGTTTCAGCCAGTCGATCACACGTTCCTGCCGGAGGACGCGAATTACCAGCAGGTCAGTGAACTCAGCTCATGGGATCCGTTGTGCTCTCGTGAGTTAACGGGGGCAGTTGGTTTAACTCTCTATGTTCCACAAATCTAACACTTAAGTGCCTTGAGTGAATATAAAATTACCAAGTAGCTCTGAACAATGACTTAAAGCCTAGCCTACCCTCAGATTAATGCGATCAGTTTAACTGGTAAGGAAAAGACACCGCTGCGCTTTAATGGGTAAGGGTAATAGTCTAATCATCATTATTTGTTTTAAACGATAGTCCAAATGAGCAATTTGTAAGAAGTAGGGTAGACCATGACCAGTCGTTGCAGCCTTTAACAATGACATACAATGTGTGATTATCTTAACACCTACTAGGATAGGCTACAACATAGCCATATGCAGAATGCCGTGGGTTCAGTTGGTAACTCTTAATGCTGAATGTGAGTGTACCAAGGCGACAGGCTACTTTTAACAACATCCAGACAAACATAAAAAAGGGGAAGAATGAAAAGAAACGACGAGGCTATGTTAAGCCTTGCCATAGACACTTTGTGCTATTCTATGAGTTTGAGTAGATACCAGTAGAAGACCACCTTTCCAATGATTTCCGAAAGAAGAATGTTTAGTTCGTGTCTTTATACGTTCAGGCCTGTAATGAAGGGATACTGACTTTACAAAAACTCCTGTTTGCCCATCTAGGTAGAGTCCGGTGCAGACATCATGATAAAGGACATACCACTCGGTCTGTTACATCTATCTATTACAGCTTCAAATAAGTAGCCATCAGGTATATTCATTGGCCACGTAGTAGGCTACATATTCAAATCATCAATATCAAAGGCAGTCTGTGTTAGACTAGGCTGGTCTGGTGATAAATGACAGATCTTTACTGTGAAAATTGTATTTCCTCAAATGAAGTCGGGGTGATTTCCCCACCATAATCACTACTACTCATGCAGTACGATTTATAACACACATGATTTAAGAGCAACTCCCAAGGTTCATCCTCAGCTATAAAACCTTGGGGGGAGGGGGGCTGTGTGTGTGTGTTTGAGAGAGAGAGCACGCCAGTGTATCAGAGCACTGTTGCACCTGAACGTGGGACTCGCCCTCTGTATATTGATGAGACAGGAGAGTGTGTGTGTGTGGGGGTGTTTGGGAAGGAGGGAATGAGGGAGGGAGGGCTCATGTTGGAGCGATGAAGGGAGAAGTGCTCATTTCTGTAGCTGTCGGCCCCCATTAGAGTTGATGCTGATGATGGTCCAGGCTGGGTTGGAGGGGGATCGCTGGCTTCCCCAGAGACGCCCAGGCCAGCCTCTGCTGAGGAATGGGTCTTAGAGAGACAGCCCACCCACAGCATGCCATTCATGATTATCACTGCCCATCGGAGTGAGTTCCTCTTGTCTTTATTAGAGCCCTGATAATGTAGGTCGTGCTGAAGGTAGACTATCTGGTATGGAGGAAGGATTCTGCCGCCGGGGGCAAAATCAAATGATCAAGTTCCAAAACATGTGACTGCACTGAGCTGTGCTGAATGTCACTTTGGGCTGAATGGAGTTTTGTCGTGTTTCCATATGTCTGCTTTTGTAAGGCATGTATAACATGGCCAACAGACCATTGGACAGGTGAACATTGCAGTAGCGCTGTAATAACAACCGTGTTCTACGCTTCTTATTACTGATGCTTAACACACTGAAATAAGCCTTAAGGCTTGTTTATTTTACCTGACTTTGTGAGCTCAAACATGCCTAAATCTATGTACACTGCATTTATCCCTCTGCTTGCTGTACAAACTCTACACAGGCTTAGTTGTACTAGCCAGGGTCTACTGGGGCCCTTTACCGTCAAAGGCCTCTGGTTTTGGTCAGGGCGCTTAATCATAGTCAGGGTCTGCTTCTCATTTTCTTCCTGTCATGATCCCGGCCAGAGATTAAATCAACACGGCCAGAAAATGGATTAATTGATTGTTTTCCGCGGCGTTGAGTAATTGCGCAAAAAAAAACGAGAGGGATAAATGTGAGATAAATAGTCGGAGGCCACTTTTTTTTTTTTACGATTCATTACACTGTAATTGGTTTGTGGCCCTTTGAGTAGGCTCAGTGCTATTAAACATGTTCGGTTAATCAGAATTGTGTAATACAAAGCTGTGTTTGCTGCAGCAAGCTGGAATCAAAAACACACACATCTGGCCAGTTGGCCTCGGTCAGTTTTGGCTTCATGCACTGTTTATATACGCCGCTCAAGTCAGGAACTGATGGGTCAAAAGGGTTTTGGCCCATATGATTCACCCATTTCCTGTGAATCTGTGAAACCTCATAGTTGTTTCCTGTCTGTGGGAGGAGGACATACTATTGTCTTTAAACAACATGTTAGGATGTGGTGTGGACCCTGCAGATCTCCAAGCCTGTGTCTATCAAGCATTGCGACAGCGCTTTTAGTGGAAGTGAAATATTTGAATCGCCACGAAAACATGCACAGAGTGTGACACCTGTTCCCATGGGAGCCAGTGCACTTGATGGCCACTTGAATGGTCTGTTAGGTCACACACACTGACCATTTCAATGGAGGTTTGGAATGATGCCCGATGACTCGACGATTGGCTCAGAGAGGTTTCATTACCGCTGGTCAAACACAGTGTTTGGGCATCGAGAGGCCTCGCTTGGGCTTGCGTTGACTTCTCTATTTCTTCTCATCTCTGGCTCGGTCCAGATCCATTGTCTGTCTGTTAGTAATGGTGCTATAAGCTTAGCACAGGGAAAGCTGACCTCCATAAATTAGCATGGGAAAACCAGCAACCAAAAAATCCCACCTTACCTCAGGGTAGTGCTTTTGTACAGTACCGCTTTGAAATCAAATCTTTAGAGGTGACCTATGCGTAGGATCATATATTAGCATTTTATGCCTCTATCTAGAGGACTTTTATTCACACTCTGTGTGTAAAATGTACTTTTCACTCCCCTTGGTAGTGCATCTTCACAGCGTCCAGTTTCATTTCTGAGGCTAAGTGAATGCAGGATGTGCAGAAGGGGCTTCAGAACACACAGACTCCAGACAGCCATTGCCCGAGGTCTTATCTTTTAATGAGTTCAAAGCAGAACAGACTTCACAGGGCAGCGGGAGTTGAAAGGTTAGCACAGGTTCTATTCATCAGGAACATTTCAGATCTTGGTTGAAAAGATGCAGTTCAATTGGGTATGTTGTATATGTTCTGATCCTTTACTTGCCGGCAGACAAAGTTTGTCGCGGACTTTCTGCTCCTCTGCTTCCTGGAGAGTTAATTCAGCCTCAGCCGAATGACTGCATTTCTGCCAAAGTTTTGCTCTTTATTAGTGCCTGACACGGACCTTCACATCTCTCCGTGGGCAGAGATCAGACTGGACAAAAGAGCTCAGTCGTGTGTGTCTCAGTGCAATTGCCAGGGGTGGAGACGGCTTATAGCGAAACTTTCTCTTAATACAACCCCCCCCCCCCCCCCCCCCCCTGAGTTTTATTAGTGCATCTCAGGCTTGCACAGGACAAGAATGAGCAGACATTAAATTATGAAAACACACACACACTCTCTTATCCACACACACACACACACACGCACTCAAGCTCTTTCTGCTTCAGCGGCTTGGCCAACGGAGGCTCCAAGGAAACCGTGTTCTGCCTCACTACTCCCAAACAATCTCTCTCTTCTGACTCTTTCTTTCTCTCTATCTCTCTCTCTCTCTCCTTCTGTCTGTCTTTTCACACTCACAAACATGCACTTTACCATCGTGTCAGTCAGCCTCTTACATACTTTGCTCTTTCCTTTCGCCCTCTTTCTCTTTTGTTTCGCTATAGCTGTTTTTGGACGACTTGCTTGTTCTGCTCTCCTTCGCTCTTCTCTGCCTGACATTTCCAATCCTTTTCTTTTTTTTTGTAGATCAGAAGGCCTCTGGTGACTGTTATGTAAATGAACATGATGTAAATTGGAGAAACGATGAACTCCGAACACTTTTTTTTCTGGTAATCTCTTTTATTGGACACGTCTCTTGTCTTCTGCCGTACCGCACATGTCAAAATAGGTCAATTACCCATAATCCACTAGAGTCTATTGTCTGATTCCAAGCGGTATAACACCGTGGAACATATTTCCTGTACCTTTTTTTTCTTCTGGGCTAAATGCCTGCATGTAATCTCACACTGTAAATGATCCGGCTAATACTTGGAAGGAGGTTTGCCAGGCATGCATTAGGTTCAAAATAACATGCCGTTTGCCCGTAGGCAGTCTTCCTTCACCACCTTGGAAGGACCTCCATCTTTTGCCCTTGTCCCTTTTTCTACCATTGATTCTGACTCAGCCTATAAGATCTAGAGACTTTGATTTAAAGTGTAACTGACTCATTCTGCTCTCTCTTCACATAGCATGCGTTACGTCATTGTACTCTTGCCTTGGGTGTCTGGTCCCGATGCACATGTTAAGCAGCTTTTCCCAGTTAAACTGTATACAAATTTGGCTTCCCTGCGGCCATGTCTGTAGGACTGTGATTTCCTGTGGCTTGAGTGTGTGCTTTTTCTTTGGAGAACTTCAGAGGGAGGCCTTGGCCCTCAGGCCCTGAAACTTAAACAACTGAGGGGTGGGAAGAAAACACAGAAAGCCAGCAGATTCCCTGTAATCCTCTGGGCTGATGGGCCAAAGAGATGAACCTCATTAGGCAATAGCTATCGATCTGGCAGAGAGGAAGTGTTTCTTATGTCTCTACCTTTTCGGGATTGTGCGATGTAAGAGGAAATGTTCTCATGCTTTAAGAATCTGGAGGCTCAGCGTTAAATTGATCCTATCTCTCATCCACCATGACATGTTTGTGGGACAGTGATCAATGTTTTAAAGTGTAATCTGCTCGTCCATTAACCCAGAGAGACACTGATTGGCTGTTCAGCTCTGGATTATTGGACTTGACGGAGCTGGACGGAGCCGCGCAAAATGTTTAAAATCGAAGGTTTCATTCTTCTTCAACGCTCGACACAGGTTCAGGAAAGCCCATCGAGCCCCTCACTGTAGTAGTCCTATCATGATTTCACCCATTTAGCGCGGTTTCTCCTTATTTTTCGTTTTCACCTTTTCCTTTGTTCTTCCGCAATCAAAATACCAAGGGCTGACAACGGCATTGCCATTAGCAGCTTCTTGTCAGACATAACTCGATTAGAAGTAGATATATTCCGTATTTGTCTGTGGTGAGCAAAGTGGTGTGAAGTGCAGCCGCAGAACGTATGTACTAGTTGGCCGTCGGCTGCAGTCTTCACGGTGTGTTCAAGTGCAACTTTTTGTCCCAGACACAGTTGACGTGAGGCGACACAACAGTCGGCCTTTGCTGCCGCTTGTTCTTTGATGTCGGTTTGATGTGTCTCTGGCTTAAGGCCTCACGTCTCTTATTTAGAGAAAGGTCTGGAAATCCCCCATTTACCCCTCCCCCAAGCCTCTTCTCCTCCGGGCCTTAGGGACTGACCCTCCTCCCCAGCCGTGGCCATGGGGGTTTGCCACCTCTCCCCTTGGGGCTCACCCCAATCTGTCACCCTGGCACCCGAGGGCAACGCCAACTGCTAAGCGGATAACCATCTCTCTCTCTCCTCTCTCTTTGCCAGCCTCTGAACAAAAGGGCTAGCTAGCTGGGACCGTCATGCTCCCAATGTCTGTCCATTAGTTCTGCAGTCAGTGCTCTGAGCGGTCAAATGTGTGTGTGTGTTTGTGTGTGTGTGGTGGGGGGGGGGGGATGAGTCAGGGATCACTGCTCAGTTGGAGGAAGAGGAGCCCCTTTGTATGTCAGTTCCGTTTCGTGTCTTTGTCGGCCTGTTTCTCCAGAGGAAGAGAGAGTGGCCAACAGTGAAAGATTGAGCCGCTCTCTCCTCTCTATGGTCTCACTCATTTCGCTTCTGGTTGTTCCCTGTATTGTGTGTGTGTGTTTGCATAGTGTGTGTGAGAGACTGAGAATGTGAATGACCTCATTTCCTGGATGTCTATTTTTACGGCAGTGTATTATAAGTTTGCAAATTGCTGTTATTCACATACAAGATCACAAACACTGTATATGCACGAGAATGCAAACATATATGACTGTGTGTATGAATGTATATGTTTTATTTATTGTTCGGGGTGTGGTGTTATTCGCTGGATGTCTGGGAATCGGAGCGAACCAACAAAGTGTTTGGTGTTTGTATCATCATGGTTCGAGGCCTTGGATAATTCATTGTGCATTAGTGTCTGGGAATCAGATCAAAGCAACTTCATGTTGTGGATGTGTGTGTTTTTTGTGTGCCGGTGTGTGACTGTGTGTGTGTGTGTGTGTGTGTGTGTGTGTGTGTGTGTGTGGCCGCCTATTGTTTGTTTGTGTGTGTGCGTGTTCGTTCATTCATGACGTATTTGAGTGTGAATATGTGTGTTGTTGTTTATGATGTGTGTGTGTGTGTAAACATGAAATGTTTTTATTGTTATTTATGATGTGCGTGTGTATTTTTGCTTATGATGTGCGTGTGTATTGTTGTTTATGATGTGTGTGGATCTGTGTGTGTGTGTGGTTGTGTGTGTGTGTGTGTGTGTGTGTTGTTGTTTATGATGTGCGTGTGTATTGTTGGTTATGATGTGTTTGAGTGAGTGAGTAAGAGAGAAACCTGCCTCTCTGTCCCCCCTCCAGCCAAATAATGGAGACCCCTCTCCCCTGTGTGTGTGGAGCAGCAGTGGTGGGAGGGGCGCACAGGCGGCCAGGGACTGTCTCCTCCCGGGGGTGCAATCTGAGCTATTTAATCACACACACACACACAATATGGTCGAATTCTAATGTATTGTTGGTGAGAGTTCCCCATGTTTTGTAATCCCAGTGCTTCACCTGTATTATTCATGTTTGGGGACTGCATGCTCCCATTCCATCTCCCTCTTACCATACACACACACACACGCACACACCGGCACACGCACATGCTCACACACACAGACACACACATACATAGGGGCCGTTTGTTGTGGTAAGTGTTGCGGGGCGTATGCGGAGGAGCGTGAGTGATTCACACAGGCCTTTGGTGTTGGCACAGCAGGAGCAGCGCTCCTTC
The DNA here is from genome assembly GCF_963457725.1 of Sprattus sprattus. Lineage (NCBI taxonomy): Eukaryota > Metazoa > Chordata > Actinopteri > Clupeiformes > Clupeidae > Sprattus > Sprattus sprattus. The sequence continues at coordinate 35,637,002 of NC_137922.1, read as the reverse complement.
TCTTTTCCCTCGCTTTCTCTCCCCCTTCTTCTCTACCTCTTCTTCTCTCTTCCCTCGCTTTCTCTCCCCCTTCTTCTCTACCTCTCTTTCTCTTTTCTCTCACCTTCTCTACCCCATCTTATCCCCCTCTCTTTCTCTTCTCCCTCGCTTTCTCCTCTTTGCTCCTTTCTACTGAATCCTTCTTTTCTTCAATGCCATATACAACTTTTCCTCTCCTTTCTCTCTACATCTCTTTGAATCTCTCTTCTTATCTCCACCTCCTCCTCCACATTCTTTAATTTTTCTCCTCATCATCCTTTTCTTTCATTCCTTCCACTCAATTCTTTTTCTTTTTCTCCCTTAAAGCAAAACAAAATTGTCCAAGCGACTTTTTTTAGTCCACTCTTATCTCTCCATCTCTCTCAGGGTTCTTTACCCAACTTTTCCTCTCTCTATCCCTCCTTCTTACCTCTTTTCTCCCACCCTTCTCTTCTTCTCATCACTTGGGGCTCATCCATAATCAATGTCCTGGTCTGCTGGGAGCTGAAGGCGTCCCAGCTGTGAGAGTGGGCAGGTTCACCCATGCGTACTGTGTTGGAAAAAGACCCTCAGGGGGCTGGGGTGGGGGCCGATTGGACCCCCTCCCCCTCTCAGCACCCCAGCACACAGAGAAGGGGGGAAAAGGGGGAGAAATGTCTGGGGGTAGCTGATGCTCCTTTGCTTTTTTGTGATTTTAAAAGAAAAAGGGGGGAGTTTTTTTGCTGATGTCACCGCTACACGCCGTGGATGTTAATGTCGCCATTGGCTGGTCTAGAAGTGCCCTTTTCAGGAAACAGCTGGTAGGTTATGTTAATGTGGTGTGTGTGTGTGTGTGTGTGTGTGTGTGTGTGTGTGTGTGTGTGTGTGTGTGTGTGAGTGAGAGAGGTAAACAACATGCTAATGAGTGTGAGTCTGTGCTCATGTGGTGTGCATGAGCAATGAATCCCTTACGAGTCCTTAGAGAGAAATGGAATGGCAACTGTAAAGGAAAAAGCCAACCAGCAGAAGGGGTGTGTGCGTTTTTGGTTTGTGTGCGTGTGTGTGTGTGCGCATGTTGGTTTGTGTGTGTGTGTGTGTGTGCGTGTGTTCGTGTGTTTGTTTTTGTGTGTGTGTGTGTGTGCGTGTTGGTTTGTGTGTGTGTGTGTGTGCGTGTTGGTTTGTGTGTGTGTGTTTGTTGGTTTGTGTGTGTGTGTGTGTGTTTGTGTGGGTGTGTGTGTGTGTCTGTGTGTGTGTGTGTGTGTGTGTGTGTATGCAAGTCTGTCAGAGAGTGGGTTTGTGTGCACACACTGCAGGCGTAACCCTGGCTGACTGACCTCTAATACTGTGTGTCTATATCAGTAAGCATGAGGCAGAGAGAGCAGCCAGGTCTGGAGGTCTGGAGGTCTGGAGGAAGGCCCAGCTCTGCACAGCTGCAGCTGCTAACCACCTGCCACGGCCACCACACCACTGGAGCTCCACACTCCACACACTCCACTGGGATCACACATGCTCTCTTGCTCTCTCTCTCTCTATCTCTCTCTCTCTCTCACTCTTTCCCTTTCTTTCATCCTTTCGCTCTCTTTCTTTCCCTCTGTCTTGTCTTTCCATATTTTTTCACTTTATTTCTTTCACTATCCAATCCCCTATCTCCTTCCCTGCCTCCCTGTTTTTCTCTCTTTCTTTTCTCTCTCTCTCTCTTTCTCCTCCCCAGCTTCCCGTCAGTCTCTCCCACTCCCTGTGATCCCCACCCTCATGTCCTATGCACGGAGCTATACGATCAAAGCTGCCATCATATATTCATGGAACGCTTATTCATCTGCATGTATGACTCCATAGACGCTGCACCAGTATACGAGTTGGCAGCACATTTCCCAAGTGATTCAGAGGATACGGTGTTCGTCATGTTCGTCTTCAAAGAGGACACATCACCGCCTTTTGTTAGAGTTCCTACGCTAACAAGAACACCCGTTATCTCAGATTTTTTCAGAGTTTTTTGTTACAACATGATTGGAAGAGAGAATTACACAAGCTCTCTGTGATTAATCCTTGATTTTGTCTTTATTCGTGGTGGAACGTTCATTCTGCCAATCATCTTACTTTGTGAAGAGAAGTACCCACTATCAATTGGAGTGGTGTAGAATGAAGAAGGCTGCAGGTCCTTCCTCCCTCATTCCTGATGGCCTGTCGGCAGACTCTATTTCTGAAGAGTTTGGCTCATAGTCCTAGGAGACGCCATTGGTCTTCCATTCATGTGCAGTCCATAAGGCAGCCCTTTCATGGGAGTCTGATGGACATCTGAAAAGACTTGTGCTTTAAAAGAGGGTTTGCTGGGTGGACAGCCATGCTTTGGATGTGCAGTCACTATGTTTGTGTGTGTTTGTGTTTGTGTGTGTGTGTGTGTGCGTGTGCGTGTGCGTGTGCGTGTGCGTGTGCGTGTGTGTGTGTTTGTGTATGTGTGTGTGATTCTGTTTAAATAAGTGAAAGTGTAAACTTGAACATGTGTTTCTACATTTGTGTTCTGAGTGTTTATTTGTGTGTGTTTCTTTGTATTTGCATGCACGCGTGTGTGTGTGTGTGGTTCAGGTTCTGTGTTGGGCGTGCTTGTGATGCTGTGATGCATGGGCACAAGCGACCCCCGTTCATCACGTCCTGAGAGCCAATAACGACGGCAGGAGTTGAAAAGTTAAGCGCCGGAGAAAAGGCCCTCTGTTTTCTAAATTTAGAAGCATGTTCTACGGCTGACATCCCTTTTCACAATGATTTATTAACACCTCGCATTGCCACACACTCCCCTCTCTTTGATATCTGTAGGGCTGAATCCCACCAAGCTTTGCTCAAAGTTAAGATGCTCAAGTCCTGTCTCAGGAGATAAAGGTGAGCGAAGAACATGAAAAACTCTTTATCTCGCCACGTACTGCGAGGCAGACTGCGCTGTATTAATTTTTCCAGAGCTGTAGAACATTTCCAGCCGGTACAGTAACACTTCTGCCTGAAATGTAGGCCGGGTAGCTGAAATCCTATTTAGGGGTGTCTGTGGATCTAGATAGCTTACAGGATGGGGTGTGAGGTGATTTGTGTGTGTGTGTGTGTGTGTCTGTGACTGTGTGCCTGTGACTGGGTTGTGTGTGTGAGAGCGGGGGGGTGGTGAGAGACGTGGTGAAACTCTGATAATGTGTGTCTGACAGAGAGACTGTCTTGTGAGAGCAGCAGTGGGAGAACTGTGTTGGCACTTTCAGATGGAGTCTTTAGCCCCGGGGGTCCCGGGGGCCCCGTGAAGGCCTGTAGACCACCCCGCTCACTGCAGGGTTTCATTAGCAGTCTGCGATAAACAGAGAGATGCTGATCAGGCCATTCTGCATGGAGTCTCTGCTGACGTGGTGTGTGTGTGTTTTCGTGTGTGTTGTAGTAGTAGTAGTGTCTGTGGCTGTTCTGAGATCAGATGCCCAGCACATGATCAATTCTGACCATGTGTCATCATTCATCCTGTGCCAATTTCTCTTGCTTTATCTCTTTTTCCAAGTTTACTTAAATTCAGTGTTCTGTCTGTCATTGACTGTATTGTGTGTGTGTTTTGTGTATTTGTACTGACATTGGTAGAAACCTTGTCCCTGAAGCATCCTCCCACAGAAATCGCTGTGTGTGTGTGTGTGTGTGTGTGTGTTTGCAGGCACGTGTGTGTACCTCTTTTCTTTACTCCCAAAACGTATTACTCTTCTTTTTTTCCATTATCTCCGTCTGGGGTTTGATTTATGCTGAGCTCTATCTTCCTTGCCTCTCTCTCTGTCTCTCTCCCTCCCTCTCTCTCTGTGTCTCTCTCCCTCCCTCCCTCTCTCTCTCTCTCTCTCTCTCTCTATCTATCTCTGACCTGCACTGGCTCCCTCTCAGAAGGCAGTGAGGGGCACCAACAGCCCAATAAGAGGAAACAATAGACCAACCAGAAACAAGGAGACAAAACACAGACACTCATTCATACGGACAGAAGATGGCATCTCAGTCTTCTCGGTAGGACACAAAGATGAGATCCATATGAGGGAATGAACACATGGCTTTGGTGTGTAAAGGAAAACGCACCACAGTGCTCATGTTATGCCATTTACTCATGCATATAACAAAGGGGTTGTGTGATGAGCGTCGGAAAACATCTCATTTATGTGTAGTCATTTGGTGGAGGCTTTTGTCCATGGGACGGGGAAGGAGGGGGTGGGGTGGTGTTTTATCCATAGGGTCCCGGGGGGGGGGGGCATGATCATGGCAGCCATTATGGCTCCACATGGAGGTGTTGAGTTACCCCAGCCCCTGCTGTGTCTGTTACAGATCAGGGCAATCGGCCATCCCCAGACTGCTGAGAGCTTACTTCCTGAGGCAGCCTGATAATGCGTGTGTGTGTGTTTGTGTTGTGTGTGTGTGTGTGTGTGTGTGTGTTATGTGTGTAAAAGCATGCATACTCCCCTTTCCCCCCCTTCCTTTTGTCTTTTTAGTTTCCTTCCTCAACTCCCTTCTCCTCTCTCTCTCTCTCTCTCTCTCTCTCTCTCTCTCTCTCTCTCTCTCTCTCTCTCTCTCTCTCTCTCTCTCTCTCTTCTCCCTCTCTGCTTTATGTCTCTCTCTGTTTCTCCGTCTCCTTCTCTCTTCTCTTTGCTGGCTGTTCTGTTCTGTTGTGTGGCAGGGAGCACAGGTGATCCATTATTCATGTGTCATTATTTTCGCACGCCCACTCATGGCGTGTGTGAGCGCTCAGAAGAGCACCGCGCTGAGAAGCAGAGCGGGGTAGGGTAGGGCAGGGCAGGGCAGGTGGGGAGGATAAGGGGTGGAGGGTGGGGGGAAGAGACTCCATTGTCACACGGCTGAGCTGTGTTGCTGGAGCTCCCCCCTCCCGCCCCCAACCTCTGAAAGAACCCACATTCCAGAACAGATATGATTGTTGCGTTTCGTTCCAGAATCCACGTTTGATAAAGGATCAAAAAAATGTGTGCGTCCCAGTAGTATCCCTCCCACTGTGTCTCTGTGTTCATGTCTGTGTGTGTGTGTGTGTGTGTGTGTGTGTGTGAGTGGGAAAATAAGACAGAGAAAGAGAGAGAGAGAGTGGAAGAGAACATTTTCTTTTATACAAATTCCAATTGAAAGTGGGTAAGCCAGAATGACCATGAAATGAAAATTGATACAAGCATTTTGACCTCAATGAGATAGTCCAACAATAAATTATAAATTGCACTACTAAACCATGTTCTTGGTTTGTCCACAGCTCGTTTATCATCAACAGATTTGTTCCCATTAAATCCAGTCCCAGTTTTTCACCCTCACAGCATTTCACATGTCTTCTTCTTTTGCTCTGTTCATTTTTTTCTCTTTCCTTCTCTGTCCCCTTCTTTAACTACTTATTTTGTTCTCTTTGTCTACTTCTCTTCTGTATATCTCTCTCTCTCTCCTCTGTATCTCTCTCTCTCCCTCTCTCTCCATGAGTCCCATGCCGCCTCAGTTCCAGGTTGCTGTGTGTAGTCACAAGACCAGTGCAGTATGGTTCAGGCCGTTCCCATCACATGCCCGCTTATTTAAATAGACCTGCATAATTCTCCTCTTCAGCTGCTCACGATGAGAGACCACCCAACAACCTGGGGTTGCCATAGCAATGCCGATAAGATGGGGGACAGGGAGGGGTGTGTGTGTGTGTGGAGAGGGCGTGTGTGTGTGGGTGTGGTGGGGTGGGTGTGCGTGCAGAAGGGAATTCATTCCCTCCCTGGCTGCGTGTCTTTCCCTCCTCTTTCAACTAATGCGGGAGCATCCCTTTTTTTTCTTAACACAGACACACACACACACACACACACACACACACACACACACACACACATACAGACAGCTAGGCACAACACAAAGGATTTTCCTCAGTTATTAACACTCACACTCACTCCATCCCCCCATGCACACACACATTTACGCCAACACCTCCAATTGGTATTGAATTAACACCCCTCCCCCACCACCCAATCAAGCAACCCCTTTATCACAACCAAACACTCACACACACAGACACCAATTTACAGACATTATGTCTGCTCTGATAGGGAGACGCCCATATCTGAAGGTTCCTGCAGTATATCATTTATTTTCCTCTCTGTCTCTCTCTCTCTCTGTGCGTGTGTGTGTGTGTGTGTGTGTGTGTGTGTGTGTGTGTGTGTGTGTGTGTGTGTGTGTGTGTGTATGTGTGTGTGTGCGCAATGGCCAGCAGCATTACTTTAGGGACTTCATCCAAGCTTCAGCTGTGTATTCCCCCCTCACCTTTGCCACTGGCTTGTTTTTTTATCCATCATTTTGTATGTATTTCGTAAGGTTTCATGTTGTCAATTAGCATTTATCCAATTACATTACTAGCTTTTTGACTCCAATACCAGTCCTGAACATCTTCAGTGGTTGGCTGAGATCACATACAACATTGCATAGAAGTAAAAAAAAAAAAAATACAAATGTCAAAGTGAATAAATGTCAAACAAAGCAATTAAAATCTCCATCTTGAAAGAGCTGTCTGCCCTATCTATGAGACATGGCAGCCATTAATTGGGCCAGCGGGCACCACCCTCACAGCAGATGGAGGGGCAAGGGGTGCCAAAGGGAGATGAGGGGTTATACGGCCATGGGCACCAACTGCAAAAGGAAGGGGTTGCACCGAGCATGAATCACCTGATTCAGCATGGGTGCTCTGATAAACATCACCCTTCTCACATTTAGTGGATGGAGGCAATATACATGGCCAAGCCTAGGTTACCAAAGAAGTAAGCAAGACCACGTTTAATTGAAAAAATATATAACTATTCTTTTTATTTTCAACTAAGCATGGGCTTGCTTACTTACTTACTTACTTTGGTTATCCAAACTTATATATTATATTATTATAAATATATATTTTTTCAAGTAAGCATTTTCCCTTCTTAAAGTGGAGCTTTGCGGTATACCTCATGACACCTCCCGCGGCGAGGCTCTGTGAAGCGTAAGCAGAGCCTGTGCTGTTGGCGTGTGGATAATGCGCTGAGTGTGTGGTTCTCAACACAGATAACCGAGAGGGAGGCATGACTTCAGGTATCCCCCAGCCCAGCATGTGTACTGTTTTCACAGAGACTTAGCGCTCACGCGCCGATAAGGCTGGATGCTGTGATTCTCGAGAGGGGAGAACAGAGCTGCTCTATGAGACGCTGACTTTTCAAATGTCTTTTAATAGTTCATGCTAACAACAGACAAAGCTACTCAAAGCTGAACTATTAGTCCCCCTGCACTCTAAGAGACATCACCGTTCCCATAAGACGGTTTCAAAGCCTGCAATGTTATTCATTGCGTCATTAAAATGCATGTTCCCACCATTAAGCGTGTTCTTACCAAATAATTAAAGACACTAACAGCATGCTCATTCTCTCCACCCCTCTTGGACCTGTGGGATTTCAAAATCTCAAATCTCGGTCGACGAGAGGGAAAGAGGATGCGTGTTTAGGTCTCCAGGGTGCGTAGCTACCTCTGTCTTCTCTCCCCCTCCTCCAGTCTGCCAGGAGAGATGGAGGTGGGTGGCACCAGGTGTGCAACTGAACAGGAAAATGAGGTGGATGGACTGTCGCCCCCCCCCCCCCCCTCCCCCCACCCTAATGGAAACCTGCTTCTGATGCTGTGTGTGTGTGTGTGTGTGTGTGTGTGTGTGTGTGTCTGTGTGTGTGTGTGTGTGTGTGTGTTAGTGTCCGAGTGTGTGTTTGTGTGTGTTTGTGTGTGTATGTGTGTGTGTGTGTGTGTGTGTGTGTGTGTGTGTGTGTGTGTGTGTGTGTGTGTGTGTGTCTGAGTAAGTGAGATAACAGGAATGTGGAGAGGTTTCTTGGCAGACTATCAATAGAATGCCCATTTTTAGAAGAAGCTTCCTACAGTAAGTAGGCTGCGGTATTGTTCCTGTTCGTGCCCGGGCTATTTTTGGTGAGAAATTCAGTAATTTGTTTTTGGGTGTTTTTGGAAAAGCAATCTGTTATCAGAGCAGATTGCATGCAATGCATTGGAAGTCAACACTTGTATCTGTTCCAAAACGTACAGTACAGCACGCTAATCCACCAGACAACAGTACCCTTGTACTATTAGCTTTGTATTTATGACTTGTGACAACTCTCAAGAATACCACATACTGATAAGAATCCTGATAACAAGAAAACTACCATTAACCAACCAATCTATCATCTGTGCCCCTCCCTGCCCCTTCTCTTTTTCTCTGCCCTCCATCCACCCCCGCCTCCCTCCTCCAGACGCTGATCTTCCTGTCGTGTGTGGCGGCGGCTGGTCTGGGTCTCAACCTGCTGGGCCTCGCCATCTACCTCAGCTGCCTGTGCTGCTGCCGCAAGGACGAGGAAGAAGACGAGAGCAAGAAGACCAACTCCTGCTGCGTCACCTGGTCTGCCGTGGCCGCAGGGCTCGTATGCTGGTGAGGGCAAAAGCAGCTTCTACAGGCACCCCTTTTCAAAGCTGATCTTACAAGCCCAGATAGACATTTCCATCGATATAGGGGTTCCCTGTCTATTGGACCCGTGATCTTAGTGTTGTTAGCAGCTGGCTGTGCTGCTTATACCAGATGAACATCTTATGGAGTTGCTGCTGATCTGAAGTGTTCTGCTGTGTTTTCAAATACTTTTCAGTTTGTAGTTTGAAACCTGAGGGTGGGTTAGGGTTACATACCAAAATGTTAGTTGATGGGCCTATTCCAAAGAGGTCTTGTATAGACCTGGAGAGGTTGACACATTCATTTCAAGTGCAGATGTTATGCTAGCCATTTCAGCCCTAGAAGTACAGAAATGATCGCGTGAGCTGCAAAAGCCACACACCCGGTGACCACAGGAACGAAAACCATGAAGAGCCAATCACATGAGCTGAAAAGGCCACATGATCGATGACCACATTATCAAAAAACCTACAATGACTGGCCACACTTTAATGACTGAAACCAGCTTATGGAAAGTACACATCTTGGCACGATTATAGCTAATGCTAACTGGCTGAAACGAACCCTCTTAAGCCTGGCCCACTGGTCTGTTACCCTCTCCAACTAGCTCAATATAGAGCTCATTAAAAGAGAGCATAAGTTGAAACCCAATGAAATGTTGCAGGGATGTGCTGTGAGATCATAGGAGAGGGTGGTGCGAAGATTAAATAGAGGTTAGAGGACGGGTTTGAGGACAGGAAGCTGAAGAACTCGTCCTCATTTCCTCTGTGTGCCATATAGCACGGCGACCTGTTTCTTCCTTCCTGCTTGCTGGTCCTTTTTCTGGTTTTTGAAATCTTTGAAAGTGACCTGTTTCTTCAGTGGTGTTCAAAACGTACAGTGGTAGGCTATGAGGATAGCAAGGCATTCGCTAGATACTTTTTTTTAGAGTGAGGGACTCTCTTTATTTTGCTACAACAGAAACCTCCCTTGTCTTTCAGACAGGTCATTTGTTATCAGTCTGACACACACATTAGCCTCAGACAGTGTAGTAGTGGGGAATGCTGCATGAATACAACAAAAAAAAATTCTTCTCAACTGCCCAAGGCTGTGTGCTTTTGAGTGCCATGAGGACAGGCCTTTGACTGACAAACATTACAAGTATGTCTCCTGTAGTGGGATTGCAGTCTGTCTGAGTGACTCATTGTTGATCTTGTCGCCACAGTCAGACAGAAAGGTTCTGGGTTGAATCTGAGGGCGTGGGACTGCCTGGGTCTGACTCTATCGCTAAGCAAGTCTGAGGATGTATAGACATACCAGCATTTAGGGAGTCACTCTTTCCCACAGTATAGCTTGCATTACAATTAGCTTTGTCTTTCCTGATAGTCTGTTAGCTGAGCTGTTAGCGTTGCCTTTCCTGACAGTCTGTTAGCAGAGCTGTTAGCATGCACGGTTTCCATGGTTTTATTACAGCTAAGCCTTTATGCGGCCTCGCTGTGCACAGCATTTCATAAATTGGTTTTCATCTCTGAAGGTTTGCTAAGCTGTCAGTACTCAGTGCTGTCATTGAGCACTAGCATCACCTGAGTGTGGCCTCAATGGGCGAGCCTGTTCTAAATTAGCTTTGTCTTGCGCAAGGCCTCGTAACTATAGCATAACCTAAACACTGGGCTTAAGGTATTATCAAGTCTGTGTATATGATGACTTGATGTGTTGAAGTAATACAATCCTTCCAATTTTGCTAGACCTAATTGGAAGTTCGATGTAAACTAATCTGTTAGAAAAATGTATTCCACAGAGTACATTCCATACAGTACTACACAGAGGAGTCATGGCGACTATTAAGCTACAGTGAAATGTTACTTTATTGTCAAATAATAGTTTTAACAGACTCCATTTTGTTTTGTTGTCCATTGTTGGTAGTCTTTATGCTGATGCTTGCAGGGGATTTCTGCAAATCAGAAAACAAATCAAAAACCATATGTGTAACCCAAGGACACCCAAATGGATTGGACCGGAGCAGAGAGCACAGCTTGGCAGTTACATCATCTGATTATCCTCTGAATCCCAAAAGGGAGGAGAACACACATGGCCACCATGGAGCAAAGTTCTATTTTGTCTGCAGGGGGTGGATGTGCGCCTGTGTTTCTCTCTGTATCTGTGTGTGTGTGTGTGTGTGTGTGTGTGTGTGGTGTGTGGTGTGTGGTGTGTGGTGTGTGTGTGTGTGTGTGTGTGTGTGTGTGTGTGGATGTGTGTGTGTGTGTGTGTGTGTGTGTGGTAGACAGAGAGAGAGTGTGACTGTGTCCTTGTGTATGTGTCCTTGTGTGTGTGGCTCTGTGCCTGTAAGGATCTATTTTTTTTTTTTTGCCTCTGGCTTGTCTCGTGATGGTTGCCCATGTGGTAGAAGTGCGCTGCATATATTGAATTATCCTAGTTGCTGATGTTCCCGCTTGCCTCTTCAGAGACAAGACATATTGTAGGGTTAAGTGCAATGGTGTGGTCTCTGGTTAGCACTCGGAATGCTGTTATGGCCATAATGCACTCTGTTCCTCTCTATTTCTCTCGCTCTCTCTCTCTCTGTCTGTCAGTCTAGAGACACTCAGAGAATTTTAATTTTAAACTCCTGTGGATCTGTAGTTCTGTATCTTCCCCCTCTTCACTGTGCCTGTAGCAAGATACTGTACCTACTTTCACTAGTAGAGGAAAAAAGAGATGCTTAGCCTAGCATTGCCTCTTCTACACCATTCAGTTCAGGTAGCCAGAACTAGGCTGGGGCCCTTGGGTGATGGGAGAAGTTAGCTCCTCTCTGTTGCTTGTGAATGAGTGGTTAGGTGAAGTCTTTAAAAAGGTGGTAAGGTAAGCCTATATTAAAAGTTGCTAAGGTATTAGTATTTTAAAAGGTGGTAAAGTAAAGGTATTTTAAAAGGTGGTAAAGTGAAAGTATTTGAAACGGTGGTAAGGTGAAACTATTTCAAAAGGTGTTAAGGTAAAAGTATTTTATTTGTAATCTCTTGAGGGGCCCAACACATGATTGATAGAGACTGAGATGAAGGCTTGAGCTCTGACAGAAATGACAAAACCTCTTCTGTGCTTTTGTTTTTTTGTCAAGCAGTCTGCATTTGTGAATAATTAGCATCGCGCCTGGAAGCGTGAGGCGAACCTAATAAGTGGAATCAGCTGGATGAGTGATAGTGCTGTTTTTTTCGTCATTAACCTGGAACAAAACACTCTGTTTCTCACCTCTTCTGTCAGACCATGTTGTGTATTTAGCAGTCTGCCTGTTTTTGGATGCAATGCTATGCATAATACATATGTTGTGGGGGACGTCCTCTAACTGATGTAGGCCCACCAACTCAGCACTGCATCCAACCTTAAAAAATAAAATGCTGCAGTCCTCCCCTCTCTCCTTGCCGTGAGATCACAGTCGAGAGTACGATTTTTGAGCGATCTGTGTAGATGTGTCAAATTCAATCATACTGAGCCGGATCACATGACTGTTATTGTTGAATAGAGTAAAGGCTGTACAACAGAGTTTCTTTCTCAGTCATCTGGTTACAGGAATCCAGTGCGAAACTGGCAAATGAAAATGTCATGGGAAACAGCAGTGTTATCTGACATTCATGCAGCAAAATGCATTTGGAGAACCCCCTGCAGCCTGGCTGCGGTTTGTTTTATATGGCTAAATGTCAGATTGTGAAATCCCCACTGGGAAATATCCATTTCTCTTTTCCTGTTTTTTTTTTGTTCTTTTCTTGAATCATTTGACAGATAGTCCTAGTGATATGCATGTGCATCTCGTCCTTGTGAATCACTGAACCTTTTCGGAAACATCCAAAACACACACACAGATACGCAGACCAACACACTTACACACACCCACACACACCCACACCCCAAACACACACACACACAGGGCCATCTGTTCCCACAAATGAAGATGCACGCTTAATGTGATTTTTATGACGACGGCTTCCTCTCTCCAGGCCTGATGACTCCTGGAGTACACACTGACTCATTAGAACATGAAGGCCTGGCTTCCAAGCCACCTGATCTAACCCAATGTGCCTTTCGTTGGGTTTGCCTGCCTGAAAGCCCTCCTTGTTTGCTTCCCTGTTTTTCACACTCTTTTCTCCATAAACAGAGCGGCTTTAGACTGAACTCCTTGGTTTAGCCCTGGCATGCCACTGATGAGGAGGGTGGCAGAATGCCTTGATTATTCTAGGCGCCATTTTCAGAGGGTGAGGATCAAAACCTGGCCTTGAGAAACTTGCCCTCTCCCTAAATAGGCATGAAGAAAACCATGGGATAGGGATAAGCTTCTGATAAAGACATTCTGGTATCAATGACATTTCCTGTGGTCTTGTCAAAAGTACAGTCCGAACCAGGACTGTGTATGAACACAAATATTTTTTGTAGCGCAAACAGCTAAAAAACTGTGAGAAGCAACTT
>NC_137922.1:35551631-35619131 GCF_963457725.1 Sprattus sprattus | reverse complement strand
TTCCCACCATTCTTTCTTGAGTTTATAAATGGCGTCTCTTTCTCTTTGCTTGTCTTTCTCTCGCTCTTTCCCTCCCTCTCTCTCTCTCCGGCTCCATCTGTCATGCAATGCAGAAACCGTATGCCATGGCTCCCTATAGCCACAGGGTGGTTTCCCACTAATGAGAAATTACTATTATCATACTGAGAAAAAGACTTCCTCCAGTTTCCAGCCTGTGTACATTCTCCCCAACAGCCATCTAGCCCACTTTTAAACAGCACATACTGTAACTGGAGGGCCTCACAGAGTGTGTGTGTGTGTGTGTGTGTGTGTGTGTGTGTGTGTGTGTGTGTGTGTGTGTGTGTGTGTGTGTGTGGACACTGAGTCACATTTTCTGATGTACTGGGGCAAACAGATAGGGCCACTGATGGAGCATGTTGTCCCAAAAAACCAAGATCATGGGGTTGGTTCCAACATAGCATTCATATTGCTGAAAGCCATGCTGCATCTGTGCTGTGTCCGGAGGCTGTCTGGTAAATGATGAATGTTGAGAGGGGTTCAGAGATTCACCGTGTCCTGAAACGCTCTTCACTGGAGCCATTAGTAAATGCCAGCTGAATGGCACTGGTGACGCCGCAGCCATAGAACCAAAACGGTAGCAGTACAATGGCTGCTTCCTGTTCCGAGGTGACTCAAGATGGCGGCCGCAAAGAAGTGTTTTGTAATGGGCCGTGGGACACTGCTGGAACCCAGAGCAAACACATCGTCTGCTGGAGATGACCTCATCAGTTATGAGGACCTCCATTTTCTCTGTGGTAATAACTCTCAGACTGCATATGTGTGTGTGTGTGTGTGTCGGAGTGTCTGAGTGTGTGTGTGTGTGTGTGGGGGGGGAGTTCCATTAGAGAAGGCTGTAGTGGAGTGAGATGAGAGGAATGGTAAGGATTTATTGGATGTCTGGAGGGTGATTGCCGCCTGTGATATGGAGGGTTAGGGTGGGGGGATGGGTATGTCTCAGCTGGTGCTATGGAGTTAGTTGACTGGTCGGGGGGGGCGGGGGGGGGGGTGAAGTTGACAGACAGACTCAGTCAGCCCTAGACAGACAGTGTGCGTGCTGCAATGGATTTAGTTTTTTTCCTTTATAAAAGTTTGATGAAACACCTCAAGCAAAAACCCAAACAAGTGATTGGAATTTACCTGAAAATTATTCCCAATGATGTGTGGCTCTCTTATTGTCCTCTGGAGGAGTTGGCTGTCCGCAGATGGATTGCAGAAAACAGATAGAAAATGACAGATTGCACAAAACAGATAGAAAATCATCATTTTGTGCTTGTCCTTCTTCTAATGTCATTTGATGATCTGTTCCAATCTCACGGTTGCCAAACACCGCCTTTTACTGTATATGTTTCATTATTATTCCCCCAGGTCTATTTGGGGAACATACATGGGGCGGTGTCACTTGTTTGTCTTAGTGTAGTCCAGTCTCTCATGTAACTCATGGTTTCTGAGTTTAGGGAAGTTTAGGGAAGTGGAGGAGGACAGAGTTCATCATGAGGACATGAGAAACTGGGTAGAAGGAGATTTTGTTGTCTGAAAGATCATATATGCCTGAATGATTTTCAGTTATTAATGAATTCACAGTTAATACATTACATTTATATTGAGTTATTTAGCAGATACTGCTATCCAAAGCGACTTATAGTACAGATGCACATTTTCATCAATAGCCTCTGTGAGTGAAAGAATGCATGCCCTCAAACACACACACACAAAGCTTCAGATATATTGTAAGAGAGCACCACCACTCAAAGATGATGCGAGGACAGCCATTTTGTACGTGTACAGCATACGCGAGTTTGAATGTGCATGGTTTTGTTTGGGTGTGGGACTGTGTCTGCATATCTTCATTAATGTGAGCATGTGTGTGTTCGTGTGTGTGTTCGTGTGTGTGTTCGTGTGTGTGTGTGTGTGAGTGTGTGTGTGTGTGTGTGTGAGTGTGTGAGGGAACATTGCCAGTAGGCCCCTTCTGGGTGGCGCTTCAGTGAAGAAAACACATGGCTAATAATAATGTCTAACAAGGGTTATTTTCTAGGAGTTATGAAAGGGCCGCATAGCAGAGACAAAAGGGGGAGAAAGAAGAGCGAGAAAGAGAAAGAGAAAGAGAAAGAGAAAGAGAAAGAGAGACTTTTTTGTATAACAAACAAAGAGCAGAAATAGAGATGTGGTAATTAGGGAGGTTTGTTAGGCTCATGTGGTGTGGGTTCCACTTCCTCCTTTTTGCCCTGATGGAAACCCCCCACTCCCCATCTTCAAGAAACATGCCTTTGCTTCTAATTACACTTGAGACACTGGAATTAAACTAATGTGTAGGTGCATGTTAGTGTTACTATATGTATGTAGGTTTGTATGGGAATGTATGTATGAACCAGCTGATGTGGGAGTGGGAGCGCTGTTGGGTGTGTGTGTGTGTGTGTGTGTGTGTGTGTGTGTGTGTGTGTGTGTGTGTGGGTGAGTGTATAAACATGTGTGACTGTGAGTGAGTGTCTATGTTAGTGTGTCTGTGTGAGTGTATGAGCGTGTGTGCGTGAGTGTCTGTGTGAGTGTGTATCTGTGTGAGTGTGTGTCTGTGTGTGATTGAGTGTATGACGAGTGTGAGTGAGTGTATGAGCGTGTGTGAGTGCAATTGTGCCAATTTGTTTTATGTATTGTATTTTCTGTATATTTGTGTTAGTGACGGCCTTGAAAACGAGATGGTTTATCGCCAGGGTTTTATCCTACTAATTAATCTCATATTACATACACTCCAATTACATACACTCAACCAGCTGAGGTGGAACTGTGGAGAAACCACAGGAAACACTGCTCTTGACCTCTCCGTCATAAGACAAGCACGATCATCTTATAAACACATCATGGCACATACAGTTTCTGACAGATTTTTTACAATTCGTCACCATTGCTGCTTATTGCCACGATGGCTTTCATAATATTTGATACAATCAAATATTATCAGCTTTTGATATGGGCAGCTGTAGCATCTTACTTGACAACATTTATAATGACAACTTCAGAGAATGGCAGCATGGCGATGTCATTATGGCTTAACTGTCATGATTAATGTTAATGTTAATGTTGATGGGAATTATGCCACCTCTCATTACATGCTTGTCTCTGTGCTATGTCACATTTATCATGGAGGAGTATAGTGTTTCCGGATCTTTTTCATGATCTTATGATAATTATACTAACGAACTACTTTTTTTTAAACCTGATTTATACAAAAACATGGAGCAAAGTCATTTAAGAGTGCTGTGTTTTCTGCAGGACAAGTCTCCCATCAATCAGCTACCTCCAGTTTGAGTGTGTTAGATAGAAGGATGTGGTCTTTAAGTGACGAGTCTGGGCATCCTCACTGTTCTAACCACATTATTGAGCCTCTTCTCTGCTCTCTGCCTGAGGGGTTGAGTTGTGATGTGTTGATGGAAAACTTTAGGATCTTTTGTAACTACTGTTTGCCATCATTCATCTGCACGTCATACAAATGACAGATCATAGCTAGTATCCCTTTGATTAAATAATAAATAATGAATAAATAATTAAACTTAAATAATGAATGAGTGCTTTCAGTCTGAACTGAACTTTGAATATTTTATCGTGGTCCTATAGAATGACACATGAAGTCATATTGTTCTGCCTAGATGACCATAAAGCTCGTGTTCATGTTATTAATGACCAAGTCCTCTGGGCATGGAGAACATAGACTTCACCTGAATATTTAAAAACAACAGTTTTTGCCTCTGAAAGTGTTCTCTGTTCTACTTCCGAGGAGCTGTAAGACCATGAGTAGACTCTACACGACATATGCACACGGTCATACCACAGTCTATTTCAATGGGTGCGCCATGGTAAAATACTGCATTGTGTTTTGCTGCATCGATGCAGGAGAGTAGACGCTTGCTTACCACTCTGGCCTGCCTAACAAAATGATGCAATTGTAAGCAATGGTGAAGCATTTTTTTATTAGAGTAAATCGAATGACATTTGTCAGGGTGGAACTCTTTGTTCAGCTTGATGTCTTTTTAAATAATAGACTCTCTTTGTCAAAGACAGTCAAAAATAGTCAAGAACCATCTCTGGAGGAGTTGAGTAAAAAAGTCATGAGTTGGGTTAGTTTAAACACAATAAAGCTGAAAGTTGTGTGTGTGTGTGTGTGTGTGTGTGTGTGTGTGTGTGTGTGTTTGTGTGTGTGTGTGTGTGTGTGTGTGTGTGTGAGTGTGTGCGTGTGCGTGTGTGCGTGTGCTTGTGTGTCTCTGTGTGCGTGTGTGTCTCTGTGTGTGTGTGTGTCTCTGTGTGTGTGTGTGTCTGTGTGTGTGTGCTCATCCTGTGTTTTATGATTGGTGCTTGTTAGCCATGTCTTGTTATCCAGGCTGCTGTCTGGCTCTCTGTAGTCTTCCTCCATCACGTAGTCAGTGGTGTTGCCTCACCTCACCTCTGCTGCTGCCACTGCTGGCGCCATGACACTGAGAACCTCAGCAGCATCAGCATAATAAGAGAGCAGTCACATACAGCCCATCACTTGTTTGGCCTCCTTGCCTCAGGAAGAAGATACAGGTCTATCTGAGCAAGGACGACCAAAATGACGACCAGTCTTTTATTTAATTATTTATTTATTTTTTACCCCCTAGCGGTCAGGCTGTTAAACAACACTCCTCCTGTAACGTCCCATCCCGTTTACCTTCCCCCACCCCGTACACAACCCCATACAAGAACTCTGAACTTTGAACTTTGTCTACATTCACCACTTTGCCCCTGAATAATAATTTGCTCTGGAAACTAGTACTGTTAAGTCTGTGTGTAAATGTGTGTTGACTATTTATATCTATTTATTCTTGCAATAGCTGTTTATCCCTTTCTATTCTATGCTATATTTGATCACTATCTTATATTTCGCATTACGTGGCTCAGGGAGATGCTTCACTGTTTCATTGTTTTATACAGTGACAATAACGACACTCCTAAAATGAACACTGTCAAACTGTGACCTTTGACCTTTCGTGTGAGCATCCTTGTCCTTGTTGTGGTCTCCTTTTTGTTCAAAGCGACTTACAGTACAGATATGCACTCTCAACGGTGTGTGTGTTCCATGGGTATTGAGCCTGTGACCTTGCTGGTTTTAGCTGGTTTTTCTTACTTTTGCTTTTGGTCATGATATACCAAAGGCTACCAAAGCTGTTAATAGCTAAACACTCTCTGCACTTCATGGATGAAGTACACACACAAAATGTGGTGAAGGATAAAGGTATTTGGTGTGTGTGTGTGAGTGGGATGTTGAGTTGACCTCTACTCGACCTCTTGAACCTGACCTCTGTGCCTCTTTTTTTTTGTCTGCAGCGCTGCCGTGGGAGTGGGTTTCTATGGCAACAGCGAGACCAACGATGGAGTGTACCAGCTGACCTACTCCTTGTACAATGCCAACCACACACTGGGCGGCGTGGATAACCTGGTAGGTGTTCAGATGCAGCCGTGACTAAGCCATCATTTGAAGACCTTGTTGGTGCTGTGAAACAACAATGGGGGTGCTAATTATGTGCCATTCAATCTGCAGCATTTACAGTTGAACAAGGGAATTTACGGTTCAGCAATTGCATGCAAGCATGTCTGGACAACTGGTTTCACAAATGAGTCCACCCTTCTGGCTAAGGAACTGTACTAATTAGTAATTAATAGAACAAAATGCAGGGAGGACCTGCTTCTCTGATAGAACATGCTTTGAACATCCACCACTGACATTTAGTCACTTAGCATGTCATCATTCACCCCTTGTGTTTAGAGTTATGCAGTCGCTAGCACCATGTTAATCAGTGAAACCTTTAGCTACTGCTACGTTGACGTTATAACCAGCTACTGCTTTGTCCACATTTAGAAAAAGCTTTTGTAATTAATTTGTATTTATTGTATTGGTGTTACTTTTATTCAAACCAACTTGCAGCACATAGTCTTCCATCTGAGCTTCCAAAACATTGAATAAAGATTTAATATAATGTGTTCTAGTTACATGTTAAGCTTTCCCATGTATTCTGAAACCCTTGTTGACTGGAGGTGGACGTGGTCAGTCAATGCTTCATTTGATAAGTGGTTTCTGCCATAGTCTGTTGGGATTGACCCTATCTTTACAGTTGACCAGGTCACATGATGTCTTCTTGGGATGGAGAGCTCTTGTCACAGCGTGTCAAGCAGTGCTTTATCCAGCTCCCAGCCAGATGGTGCAATTAGCCCAAGAGGCTCACTCTGATTGGATGGTAGAAATCGCTCTAGCATGCTGTTCAGTGGTAATGAAGGCCATTTATCCTGAGGAAAGATCAATGTTGCTTGGACCTTTGTCCGATGGTGTGGGACAAACAAAACTCGATCGAAAGCCTTAGAGGGAAGCTCCAAGTATGGGGTAGGTTGAGATTGAGGTTGAGCCTGAGCCAGAGCCATCTCAGGAATCCTCAACAGTGGTGCCCTCTGAGATCTTGTCTGTGTACAACGGAAACGAGTCAGTGGTATGTTAGCGACTCCATCTGTAAGACCTTTAATGGGTTTCATTTAGATTGTAGCGAGTGCACTGGTGATGGCACTCACTGATGGTTGCCATATCTGTTCTCAGCGCTGTCTGTGGCCACTGTGAGTGGGGCATAGTTTCAGCAGAAACAAAACCAACTCTCCCAGTGCGACCCGCACACAAGCCACTAATTGCTGGACAACACAGAAGTCACAAGTGGCCCGAAGCAGCAAGCAATCATCAGCCCATCACAGCGGTTAGCGACACACACAAACACACTCTCAAACACTATGTGTGTGTGTGTGTGTGTGTGTGTTAGTGTGTGTGTGTGTGTGTGTGTGTGTGTGGTGTGTCATCGGGTATTTGTGACCAGGGAGAGAGAGAGAGTACTGCTCTCCCGACATCCTGAGTCAGAGGAGTGTATGTGTGTAGGGGTGATGTGAGGACACAGGCCTGAAAGAGGGGAGGAGAGGAGAGGACAGGAGAGGAGAGGGGAGGAGAGGAGAGGAGAGGAGAGAGGGGAGGAGGGAGGAGGTATTGTGTCAATGGGGGGTAAATCCGGTCCACTGGGGCCTCAGTGCAAAATGTCACAAATGACTTTCCGGACCCTTCTGCACAATGGTGTGCTCTTAAGTGCCTCCTCTCCCTCCCAGAGCCACTCAACCTCCACCTCCCTCCCTCCCCCTCTCCCCCTGCCCCGGGGCCCTGGAGGGCCATCAGCACAGACACAGACCGTTGGCCCCCTGTAACCTTCGAGCCCTCCCCGTCTGAGAGTCCTGCTATTTATACCTCTCTCTTTCTCACACACACACACACACACACACACGCTCACACAATGCACACATGCGCACATACAAACACACACACTCTTTCTCCCCCCTCTCTCCCCCTCTCTCTCCTCTCTCTCTCTCTCTCTCTTTCTCTCTCTCTCTTTCTTCTCTCTCTCTCTCTCTCCGTGAGTGTTATGTCTGTGATGAGTCAATGGAGAGGCCTGTCAGACTATACATGGGGTTTCCACGCGGTGAGGTGAGCTGGACTGGACTTGGACACTGGTGTGCTCCTGGTGGCCTAGAGGAGGGGGGCTGGGAGTCTGGGTGTCTGGGTGTGATGATGGTGTGGATGGTTCTGAGGAGGTGTTTGTGAATGGGCTGTGAAAATAAGAGCACACACACACATACACACATACAGTACACACACACATACATGCATGTACATAGAACATACACACACACACACAAACGTACACACACACACACACACACACACTCACACATACACACACACACGCACACACATGTAAGTGACTTGTAAGGGTCATGTGAATGCACACACAGAGGAGTGTCCACTAGGAGTATCAATCAGTCTGCTCTTGTTGTTAGTCCTTAGATAAATGACTGGACGCTGGAGTGACTGGAATTTCCTCCTAAAAATGCAAGAGTCCTTCAGAGCGGTCATGGCTTCCCATCTGTGTGTGCTCATGCCACTGGCCTCATAGGCGTCACCTCGTCACGTCATTAGGGAGGGTTTTATATATAGCACTGCTTTTGTTGTAACTATAAAGCTCTGTTGAAGGCGTCGCTCTCCTTATCGGAACAGATCGGACTCAGATCGCGCCTAAACTGATGCCAAAACCAACAGCGGTGCGCAGCTTGTGCCGTTGGCGGTATGGCGGTGTCAGATAGGGAGCCTCAGAGACTGTGGCGTGTTTGTGAGAAGAGTGTTATGAATCTCATTAGTGCTCCGAGAGACTTGTGAGCGCTGTCTCGGAGCACATGTGGAGCGCAGAGTGCGTGGGCTTCATCCTACGGCTCGTTAAGATTAGATGTCTCACTGATGACATCACCTTACACTCTCTCTTCTCTCTTTCTCCTGTCTCTCTCTCCTTTCCTCTCTTCTCTTCTTCTTGTACATTTGGATGGGGGTGCTGCATGTGATCTCTCTCATTTAGATTAGATATCTCAGTGATCACACCACCTCACACTCTTCTTCTCCCTCCCTTTCTCTCTCTTTCTTTCTCTCTCTCCCTCGCTCTCTCTTTATATACATACATAAATTATATAGTGTCATGGATTCCGTTTGCATTTTCAATTCTTAGGATATCTGGGGGAGGAGGGCTTGATACGTCTTTGTTCCTAATTGAGAGGTGTTTATTTTTTGTAATCCACTCTGTAAGATCCAGTGGGGATGTTCAGTAATGGATAGTTTTGTGGAATCAGGGATCACTAGACTAGTTGATCTACTTGATCTGTCTGGAGAGGTGTGGCGAACTCCTATAATTCAAGAGCAGATTGGACTCAGGTCAGTTAGGTTGGGATGCATACCGTTGGAAAGAAGGTGCTTTATTTAACTTGTGTGAAGGTTGCACATTACCTGGGACTGAAGGGACGCTGTTACACTAAGTAGAGGGCCCACCTGTCAGTACCTGGTGTACTGCCTTCCTCATGGAGGCTGTTCTGTAAGTTTACATTGCCCAAAAGAGCAGGTGACCTTCAGCAGAGGTCGCTACATTGTACAATTGTACAATGAGGGCGTGTCACCTATTTGCCCTTTTTGAAACATTATTACATATTTGCTGTACTGGGAAGGGTATTTATGAAGCTGGGGTTTATGTTCTCATAAACTGTGTTTGCGTTCACTTGTGGGTCCAGGCAGGATGGGCGTGAGCGGTATATGATCAGCTTCAGTCACTCAATTTTACACAAACGTACACACAAACACACAACGCTGTCAGATATGCACACATGCACATCGATACACACACACACACACGGTCATTAAGGCTTCACATATTTTAGGGACAAATGCACAGGTACAAAACTCGATACAAACTGGATACACAAACACATAAACATGTTTCTCACACCAAAACAAACCCAGACATCACTTCACAGACAGCCTCACACACACACTCACTTTCTTTCTCCCTATTTTTCTCTTGCTTACACACACACACACACACACACACACTCACTCACTCACTCACTCACTCACTCACTCACTCACTCACTCACTTTCTCTCTCTCTCTCTCTTGCCCACACACATTCACTCACTCTGTCTCTCTCTCTCGCCCGCACACACACCCAACCACAAACACACACAGACACACACAAACACACACACACACACACACACACACACACACAAGTTGTTTAATGTTAGGAGAGTGGAAGCTAGGGTGTCTGGCTCCTTGAGAGAGCGCCATGCTTCTTCCCCTGATTACCTGATCAAAATCTCAAGGGCCATTTGGGTGGGTGCTAGCGCCGCTAATGACTCCATTAGCATGGCCCAGATGAGCCGGGGGTGTAGCCCAATCACATCACCTCACCTTGGGGGAAAAACACCATATGGGCTCCTCCACTGGGCTATTCATCATGCTTACGCCGAACCAAATTAAAGGAATAATCTTCAAATTGTTTTGGAATAATGCAAAGAGAACAAGACCTGAAAAGCAATTACAATTGTTGTCATCAGCTTGTGCATTTCATACACAATAACATGTTTTTGGTATTTTTGGGGTAAAAAGGATTGAAACAGAGGAAAACTCATTATAATTTCCACACATTGTCCTCACAGAGTTTATATGTGGAGGAGTGTGTGAGTGTGTGTGTGTGTGTGTGTGTGTGTGTGTAGGTTCTGCTGTGCAAAGCATGCTGGGATAGTTTGACTAGCATTGTCTTTGAGTGACACAAAGCCCCTCTCTGTCAGATGCTGGCAGGGGAAGTGAGTCGTCAGTAGTGTAGCCCCCTGAATTAGCCACGGAGCCTGGCACACAAAGGCCTTCAATGGCAGCCGCTCTGAAACGGACAACGCTCTGGAGCCCTTCTGATGAGGTTTCTCTAGGATTCCCAGTGATTGGACAATGGTTCAGTCAAGTTGAGAAGTCTAACACACACACACACACACACACACACACACACACACACACACACACACACACACACACGGTCATGTACTCAGATACACATACCCAGACAGAGACACACACAGACACTAAAAAAAATACATTCAAAGTGTCTATAGAGCGGAAGTTAAACAGACTCTCGGACTCAATCCGGCTTGTTTTTGGAGGCCTTCTATTCTCTTTCTTTTGGGGCGGGGGGATGGGGGGGGGGGGGGGGGGGGCGGGGGGGCGCGTACATTCGGATGGCAAAGGCCCAGCATAGCCGCCCCCCTCGTTCACATACCATTCCCACTGTGAAACAATGAGCCCCCACACCGAAAGAAAATAACGGCAGCGCCAATCTTTCTCTCTCAACCGGCAAGTGCCAAATTTGACAGCTGAATGGAAGGACTACAGTTTGCTGTTTCGATCAGAAGATGAGCCGTGATTTTACACGTCCACCGTAGCCTGAGTGTGTGTGTGTTTTACAAGGACTGCGGAGACCTTTAGTGGTGGATTGTTGCCTTTCAGCCTAATCAGAACAATGCAGGACTGAGAGCATAGATGGAGAGAGGAGGGAGTAGGACATTTGGATAACACATGCGGCCAATCTAAGCATCTCCTATTTCTATGATCTCCTATGAGCATGCTAATGTAATTGTGTAATGTAAATACAATTCTACCCCTGGGTCTCCCCTTGTGGGGTGAAAGAAAAGCCTGGGGCTCTGGGCTGGGGCAGATACGGGACGTGGAGGCGAGGGCTTTTTTTTGGCAGCCGTTGCGACTCTGGCGACTCCACGAAGGTCAAAGTTAGAGGGTACGATGGTGTCGCTACGGCGCAGAGGGACTCCTGGACCTGAGCCAGTGCTTTAATCAAAAACATATTCACACACACACACACACGCACACACACACATACAGTACATACATGCAGACATACACACACACACACACGCACAAACAGGCATACACACACACACACGCACATACAGGCATACATACACAGACCTTCACACACACACACACACACGCACACACACACACACACACACACACACACACATACATGCAGACATACACACACACACACACACACATACAGGCATACATACACAGACCTACCCACACACACACCCACAAACACACATACATGCATGCAGACATACACACACACATACATGCAGACACACACACACACACACACACACACACACACACACACACACACAGGCATACATACACAGACCTACACACACACGCACCCAAAAAACACACATACACACACACACATAGACACACACACACACACACACACACACACACACACACAGGCATACATACACAGACCTACACACACACGCACCCAAAAAACACACATACACACACACACATAGACACACACACACATATACACACACACAGATATACATACATACACAGACGTACACACACCCAACACAAACACTGAAATGTGTACACATGCAAACACTCATACACAAAGCATACACACATGCGTACACACATGCATACACACATACATACATACACACACAAACACACACAGACACACACACGCGCGCACACACACACGCACACACGCACACATAACACTGGCAAACAAGCACACACACATACACACACACCAAAACGCATCCACACAACAAAAAAGTTTTAGGGTAGCAGTTCACATTTTCTCCCGTCATCATGAGCCTGATGTAGTTTGAGCTAGTGCAGAGGAAGTGGTAGACACAGTGCATTCATGATGGGGTTTTAATGGACTTGTTTGCCCTCCTGTTTTGAATGGGCTCATTCAGGAATAAAAGTTGAATGAGTCTGAGTAAGCCTGTAAACTTTGAACCCGCGGACTGTGCCTCAGTGGGGCTAAGAAGAAAGTTTGTTTGAGTGTGTGTGTGTGTGTGTGTTTGTGTGTGTGAGAAAGTGACTGACAGACTAGTACTTTAAAAGTCCATTGTGTTTTGCATTGTACGTTTTGACTGAGGGCTTTGCCAAGTTCAGTTTCAAGCAGTGAACCCACTCTCTGTGAACTCTCTCTCTCTCTCTCTCTCTCTCTCTCTCTCTCACACACACACTATCTTTCTCTCTCTCTCTCTCTCTCAATCTCTCTCTCTTTCTGTTTGCCACCGTACCGAATGATGCTTTGCAGTCCGTTATGCTGGGAGGGAGAGGGGGTCATTTTACATTTTCCTTGAAAAGGAGCTGTTACTGTAAAACTAGTGGCAAAGGCATCTCTTAGGGGAAGTCAACCGTCATTCCTAGGCATCCATTTCAGAGAAAGCACACTATGGTTCCCCAAAGGGATGAAAGCTGCATCTCATCACAAGGAGAAGGTATATTTACCCCTCCTGCTCATGGTGAACATGGTATGTTATGGTAGTTGTTAGAACAAGGTGAGCTGTATGTCTACAGTTGCTATGCCTGCCTCTCCCTCTGACTTCTTTCTTTCTCTCTCTCTTCTGCTCTTTTTCACACACTATGTCTCTCTCACACACTCCAGTGCACACACCCACACATGCTAGCTCTATTTCAGCCAGCGTAAATGGGTTGACATGAAGTGCCTGGAGTGTCAAAGGCTTTGCATGCGCCTGTGTAAAAGAGTCTGTAACAATAAACTTGGGAAACGATGGAGATGTATAAACCCAACTATACCCTTGCCAACCCTCCCTCTCTCTTTTTTGCTCTCTCTCTCTCCCTCTCTCTCTTTATTTACCTCCCTCTCTTCCCCTCTTTCTCTCTCTCTGTTTCTCTCCATCTCTCTGCCCTACTCTCTTTCTTTGTATTTATCCCTGACACTCACCCCCCCCCCCCCCCCCCCCCTCTATGAATCCCTCACTCCATATCTCTCTGTCTCCGCTGTACTGAGAGGCTGATTTGCTTACGTCACTCTCTCTCTCTCTCGCTCTGGCCTTCCTGAAGACAGACCCTCCCTGGAGAACCCAAGAAGAAAATCATCACATTCCTCATATAAAAAAAATGCCGGTTGGAATGAGTTTTATGACTTTTTCTCTCTCAAATTATAGCACTATTAGTTTTTTCCCAGCATTTTTTTTTAATGGCCCACATCACAAAAAAAAATGAAAACGAAGAAAGTCCCTTTTTTTCTGGTCTAGCAAGCCGAGTGGTGCACTTTAGAACTGTGTAGTATTTCACGCCTGAGCTGCCCCATTCAAATTTAATTTTCAGGAGCCTTTCTACCCAGAATAAGCCCAGGCAATCAATTATAGCCCTAAACGCTGGAAGGATAAGAAGGAAAAATAAATAAATAAGTACAAAAAAAAGAAAAACAGCAGTCGTAGTCGTGTACTGCTGACCACAGAAATAGAAACGGAGGCGGAGTGGGTTACGGGGCTGCAGCCGTGCAGATATCAGGGTCGTAATTTTAAAGTGCGGTCGAGGATTCATGATGGACGAGTTTGTTTTTGCAAAGCGACTGTAATAACTGTGTGTGTGTGTGTGTGTGTGTGTCTGTGTGTGTGTGTGTGTGTGTGTGTGTGTGTGTGTGTGTGTGTGTGTGAGTATAGATATGGGAGATGGTGGGAGAGAGAGAAGGAGGGGGATAAGGATGTGAAATCATTTCTGGCAACCAACCAGTGGGCGTGGGGGGGGGGGGGAGAGAGATAGTGGGAAGTGGAGTCATTTCACTTGGATCTGATAACAGCATTGAATGGACCGAAAGACAGACTAAATCAATATAGATGAGCGATGGGGATACAGCAACCCTGGATTGAATTACCTTCTATTGAGGTGTTCTGTGTGTGTGTGCGTGTGTGTGTGTGTGTGTGTGTGTGTGTGTGTGTGTGTGTGTGTGTGCATGTGCGTGTGCGATTGAGAACATGGATGGCCCTCATTGCTGTAAGAGCCAGAAATGAAAAACAGGAAATCAGGGGGATGAGGTTGATCACAGCAGAGAGGATCAGTGCTCTGTGTGTGGCTCCTATTCTGCCTCTCTTGTGTTCAGTCACCCCCCAAGTCAGTCCCCAGTCACCCCCCAGTCATGCCCCAATCATGCCCCAGGTTGGAATATGTGAGAAGTGGAATTATGGTTTGGGAGACATATGGACCTACACTCTACATACTTCATCACTTTTTGATTTGTTTGTCACTCTCTCTTTCTGTCTTTTTTTCTCCCCCTCCCCCCCTTCTTCGTAGAGTATATTTCCAAAATATGAGCCGTAATTCCCTTTCCATGTGTGAGTGCACACATATCAACCCTTTGGGAACCAAACAGCACAAAATAACAGGCCTCTGATAAGTTGTTTGGGAAGGGAAACCACCAATTGGACTGAATGCCTAACAAGCAGGCAAGTGTGGACACTGGACTATTTCCATTCGCTCGTGTCATCTTTTATTTATTTCATTTCAAAATAAGTGCTCCTTCTGAGGCATGTGTACACCCTTAGCCATGCTGAACCACTCATGAGCGTGTGTGTGTTAGTGTGTGTGTGTGTGTGTGCATGTGTGTGGTTGCGTGCGTGTGTACGTGCATGTGTGAGTTTTGTGTATGTTTGTGTGTACTTGTGTGTGTTTTAGTGGGGTTGGGAGGAAGCACTCCCTAAACATTTCCCCCGAGTGGCCACAGATTGAAAATAACCTCTGTGCACGCATGCACACACACACACACACACACACACACACATACGCACGCACGCACGCACACACACACACACACACACACACACACACACACACACACACACACACGCCTGCTCAGGCTTCCCTGCTCTCTCATTTTCCCCTGCATGTGGGTATGCTGTAGGGGTAGATCGATTAACATTGTCTTCATTCTTTCTGCTTGGCACTCTTAATGGCGTAGACGTCATCTCCTCCAGCCTTATTGCCTTGTTTCGGTTTATGTACATTGTCTTCATTTATTCAGCTTGACTCAAGTAAAGCAATCAGGCCAGCAGGACTTGAAGTCATGTCCTGCATATTGCCTTATGCTGGTTCATATACTTTACATTGATACACATACAATCAGTGTGGACACATGCGTCCAATTTCCGATTTCAGTCCGATTTAAATTGGATATTGGACACATGTGACTCCCCAGAACTAGATTCATTGTGTCCAACTTGAGTCCGACTGGACTCCGATGTAAACCCCCAGACACACGATTCGATTCCGCTGGTAATTGGACTGGGCGTGCATGTGTCTCTCGTATCTGATTCAAATTGGACAACAACAACTTTTGCACGTGTTTGAGATCGTGCCCACAGACATATACATGCATCATATATAATGTATATGATATGATAAACGCTGCTAGACGCTCAGTTCTTGTGCTCCCTCTCATTCACGTTGAAATACTGAAAGCGAAAGTGAAACTTAGAAACTGGAACGCAACTGTTTGGGACAGAACGCGCTAATTCAGTGAACAAATATTATTTTATTTACTTTTCCACCCGTTGTTAGTCATGTAATCCATTCATATCGATGTGAATCAATCAATACTAATACAACTTTAACTGTGGTGTGTTTTTGTTTCATTTCACAACGTATTTACTGTATAATCAACGGTTTTGTTTCATTTCACAACGTATTTACTGTATAATCAACGGTAGCAGATGTAAACATTCTGCATTTGATTTTAACTGATCTAGTTTTGTCACTTCCATGTGCTTTGAGATAGAGCAGTTAACCCCCCATGGAGACCCCATGGAGAGAATCGGATAGGATCGGAGTGCTGCCATCATGTGCCCGCACTGATTGATACAGTATATGATATGAATTGATATACATTGCATTTATTCAATCAGTTGGATTTTACTTCATGCGGCAACACCAACAGGAAATGCAATCGTCCCGTACAGACTGCCTTGTTTTGTTTGATACCCCCTTGCAATAAACGGCAGTATTTGTGGTGAAATAGGCACACACAAGTGAGGGGGGGGGGGGGGGGGGGGGGGTGCATTTGTATTCAGTGTCTTGTTTGTGCACCTTATTTGTGAACAGGCTTGTTCGTGACTCGTGAGTCTGATTCACTTATGCTATATTGGGCACTAGTGAGTCTGATTCACTTATGCTATAGTGTGCACTAGCCAGAGATGCAGACTGTAGCACCTGTTCTGTGCTCATCAGCAGTGAATATTGAACAGGGTGGGGTTCAGAATGAAAATCAAAGTTGGCACTGCTCCCGGTATGATTTTCAGATCAATGCATTGTCTAGTTTAGCCAACTGAACTCTAATAAATCTTGAGCTGTCTGTCTGTCTGTCTGACCGGTTGTGTTTGTACATGTGTGTGTATTTATGTCTGGCTCACTCACTCACAATCTCTCTTCCTCTTCTCCTCCCTTCCCCTGCCCTCCTTTCTCCCTCCTGTCAGGTGGCGGGCACCATGGGTAGCATGGAGAGCGGCCTCACAACGCATCTGTCACGGCTGGACGAGATCTTCGCAGCGCGCGGCGACTTCGTGCAGACCCTGCAGTTCATGCAACAGATGGCCGACAGCATCATCAAGCAGCTGCTGGGCCTGCCCAGCTGGGATGAGCTGCCTGACCTGGCTGCAGCCGCTGACCAGACCGCCCGCGTGGAGTACTACAGGTGAGGACCCCTTCCCCTGGGCGAGGTGGGCCAGGCTGGTGCCAGACTGGTTTTCACTCACTGAGGATTTCCGAAACAAACATGATGGAAAGAGGTAGACAGAGGAGTAGCCTTCTAGCGTTCTCTCTCTCGCTCCCTCCCTCCCTCCATTCTTCTCTCCCTCCCTTCCTCTGAGCAGTTGTCCAGCCAAATAGGTTTTTGAGACCCTGAGTTTAGGCTGATATTCACCCACTGGAGTTTCCATGCACACATGTGGAATACCTGAGATGTGGGCAAAATGATGTTCAGGACAGAGTCAGAGTGTGAACTGACATGATTGACATGGCTCCCTTGACAGCTCTTTTGCTCTCTATTTTAGGGATAAGAGTTGCCATAGCCCATAGGTCAGCTTCATAGAAACTAACAGACGCTTTATTCAGGTAGGGAATTTCAGACAACCAGTCTGGCTGTACGTCTATGCCATTCTTCAGAACTGAAGAACATTTCTTCTTGCTTGTGCACCATATAAGATTGCTTTCTCATTCATTCACAGCACATCAGGCTCAGTAATTTAGTTCAGAAAAGCCTTCTCACAGTAAAGATGAATAGAAATAAACGTCCAGCTCCAAAAGAGGCTGTGGTCTCCTCCTCTCACGATCCATATTAGCCTTCTCTCTCTGGAAGGTTCCACAATTCATCATCATCACTGTCTGTTCTTCACCTTCGACTGGTCTGGACTCCATCCATCATGACCCGACGTGTCAGAGACGTGGGTGGTGCCTCATGTAGGCCATTGATTATTTCCCCTCAGTAAAAGCATCAGGCACCGCTCACCAGTGCTAATGGACCCATGACCATGAGGATGAATGGTGTACATGCAGCTCTGCTCTCTCTATTAGATGTAGTGGTGGCAGTGGATGCCCCAGTCATCCCCTCTCCCTTTCCGTTGTACTTTATGTTCCAGGAAGAGGTCGGTATGTGTGTGTGTGTGTGTGTGTGTGTGTGTGTGTGTGTGTGTGTAGGGGGGGGGGTTGTTACTCTCCATTACCTATCTGTTCATCTTCGGTCCGTCGGTGCCCCAGGCTATCGCTCACGTTGCCCACACCTAGACCCATCACTGATGGGAAGCTGTATGGTGCCAAGGCTTTGTGAACATGAACCATCTAAGCTGTGGGTGTCAGAGTGCTGAGAGAGAGACAGGTTATTGAGTCTCAGGTCATGTCTTTTCTTCTCTCCCCTGCTCAGGTTGATGGACTGTTATTCAAGCAGACCGAACTATCTCGCCAGCAGAACGATCGTTAAATACATAAAGTAACATTTGCTAAGTAGCATAACTAAATTAAACTGTATCGGTGGTTATTTTGGAGCCATAATCTTACCTAAGTGGATCTTTTATTAAACACCTGAATATGTTCTTGCAACATACAGTAGTAAGATGACGCATGCCAAGGATAATCAACGTTAGTGAGCTCTGCCTAACGTTAAAAGTCCTTCCAGGCTGGTTCGAACTATATTCCTGTTGATTGTTAATTTAGCTATAGCTCACTAATCAACTCTCCTTAATGGTGCTAGCTAACGTTACTTACCTATCGATAGCTAACGTAGCTCACTCATGATTTTTGTTGCCATGCAAGCACTGCAACATGCAAGTATCTTCCTTCTCTGTGTATACCACAGGTTCACTGAACGCTTACAAAAGGCTGATATAACTAAGAGATGTAGTGTAGTCAAATAGCCTACTTACCGTGGTGTTCTGTTTCATAAGTCCCATTCATGTAGCAAAGTGACAGTAGGCTACTAATGTTTGATAGTAAACATTTTAACATTTATCTTTGCAGCCTTATTCCAGAATTCCCTTACTGTATATTAGCAAGGAAAAAACTGTGGATATTAGAAGTAGTAAACAATAGACTTTGATATGTATTTGCTCATACATTTTATTTCATAATTTTTATAGAAGGTTTTATTGGCTGTGCAGATAGACAGTCTGTCCCTGTCTACTCCTTCTAACTCTGTCTTCTGTTTTCTTTGTCTGTCCTTCCCCTCTGCTGTATGGATGGGTGCGTTGTTGGCACTGCCTATTTTTCCTCTCCTCTCCTGGTCTTTGTTTTTTATTTTCTGTTGTGCCCTGCATCTGTACATAACAGAAATTGTGGTGTAAAACTACAGTATTTCCCTGAACCTACTTCTCTGTATATGAGATTTTCCTTTCCTGAAATTCTCTGCTCATACTCACTTGAAAAAGCATCAATCTGAAGGCACATACTGTCAAGCAAAGCCTGCATGGCTTCCTTATCTTTCTCTTTGGCCTTCTCTCTTTTCAGATCTATAGTTTCAAACAAGCATGGTATTTTATTACAAGCAATCTAAAAGCAAAACAAGCCAAACATATATGCAAACGAGTGACATCACATCCTCTACGTACCCTGTGTTTTCATGGCTGCTAATGCCACATCCAAAGCCACTTGTACTTTATTTTTTTCCTCCTCCTTTCTAGCAGTGTCTTCGTCTGCTGTTTTGAATGTAATGTTATTATTGGAAATGCACAGACATTTTATGTTGAATAAAAATGGTTCATCAGCATCAGTAAGGGATGGCACAGGCACAGCCACATGTATACTCACTTAAAGTAGCATCAGCCTTATTGAGCATGCTGTTAAGCACCGCCTTTATGACCTGCTCTATTTCCTTGTTTTTTCCCAGCTTTGTTTCCAAATCTGTAGTTTAAAGTCAGCAAGGTGGTTCATTGCAAGCACTACTGGCAAGTTTGTTGAAATATCTACATCTTTTTTGGCCTTATACTCACTTTGAGTCCTGTAGTCCACCTGTTCCAAAACATTGTTCAGCTCGGCCGTGACCTCCTCTTCACCCCCTTCCTGCGTTCTTGTTAAATCTAAAGGTGAACATATGACAGAGGGATCAATATGGGATTGGTTACATCTACGAGAATGCTAGGAGTATGTTTGAGTGTGTTTGGCCCTCATACTCACTCATAGCAGAATCCCCGTTATCCAGCACGGTCCTGAGTGCTTCTGCCACATCCCATACCTGTCCCTCTACCTCTTTGGACAGATCTGCATCAAAGATATGCCACTCAGTTTATTAAAACAATACTGGAAAGCATATTGAAATGTTGAGACATCTGTGTTAGACTTATACTCACTTAGAGCTGGGTCCACCTGATCCAGAGCGTCCTGAAGCACAGCGTTTATTACCACTGTCCCATCCTTGTTCTCTCCCTTCAGCTCAGTTTTCCGATCTACAGCACAGAGATATCCCGCGCAGTTTATTTCCAGATGTCCATCTTTCCCTTCTTTCTTTCCCTTCTCAGTGACATTGCTGTTTGTCTTTAATGATGAGTCCACTTCTGCTATAGGGACCTTAATGGCCCCAGATGATATTTCTGGTTTCTTTCGTGCCATCCCCAGGTCAACTCTCCTGAATTCCTCTATGAGGAGTTTCCTGAGTTCTCTCTTCAGCTTTTTTTTGCTCTTTTTTGTTTTGCCGTCATCATTAAATGGAACTCCCAAAACTTCTAGTTCTCCTTGCAGATCTTCAACTTTCAATTTTCGGAGTGCCCGACGTCTCGATTTATCTGTGTCAGTTTCCTGCTTGGCTGCTCTGCAGCAGCACAAGCACATCAAAAATGCCAAAAATCCCATTCCCATCAAATATCAACCTCTTTCTAGGCTGACTGAGTACACACTGAAGTAGAAAACCAACATGCATTGGAGTAATTAATAGACTCTCTGTGACATCATCATGTTGCCTGGTCACCTTTATGACATCATTCAGTGGAATGTTTACGCGATTCCATTGATGTGCATAAGAATAGAATAATTGGAAATGCACAGATATTTTATGTTTGATTGTTTCTCCTTTGTACGTTGCTTTGGATGAAAGCGTCTGCCAAACGACTAAAATGTAAAAATGTCAAAAATGGAATAGAGCTCAACGGTGCGCCTGAGTGTGGATCAGTTGGGGCACTGGTGGTTCTATGCTGAACAAACCGAATCAAAAGAAATATAATGGTTGAAAGCCTCAGTCAAAAATGCGTACACTAAAATGTTGCCGGAAAAAGCCTGGGCACTATTTGGTAAATACAAAAATGACCATTTCTATTCTTAAAATTTATGAAAGAATTAGTAACTATGCTATGCATACGTGTAGGGGGATAAGTCTGATTTGTTATTTCTTGAAAACACTTTAAAGTAACACTACTGAATCCTCCACCTCGTCCACCAGATACAAACCTTACAGCTGATACCTTTGCCTCTTTCTTTACTAAAATGCTTGTGGCCATCAGTAGCCAATTATCTCCCCCCCCCGTTAAGGGTTCCAGGGGTTCCATCTCTCTCCATGTGCAGCCTCAACCCAGACATGTTGCACTCCTGCTCTATGTCCCCATTATCCTCATTCCCACGACCTCCTCCAAGCCAGCCATCACACATGTGATAAATGCTTCCCTGGCTTAAGGGATGTCTCCAACAGCATTCAAACAGGCTTGGGTTAAACCTCTTCTCGAAAAGCCTTCACTCAACCACGCTGGTATCGATACTTCCATTTGTGATCTAAGGCTATCAAAGGGCGTGTTTCAGGCCTCAGAATTCCTCTCACAGAATGACCTCCTCGATCTTTTTCTGAGAACACCTCCTTTCCTGACATCTCTAACACCTAACTTGGTGTGCACTTCTTTAGCTGATCTCCTTGCACTTTTGTCATATTGAATAGATTTGTTGCTTAGTTCTTTTCTCCAAGGTCTCCTAATTTACTGAAGAATGGTATACAGAATGGTATTCATACAGGTATTAAAAGCCCTTTTCCTTAGTAGATAATGCTAGAATAGAGGGGTAATAAGCAAATGTAAATCAGCCGCTCTCAAGTGCTTCCCCGGCCACATGTAGCCATGTTTCTGGAAACTCCAGGTGCTGTCGCAGCCACAACTCTTTTTCTCTCTCTCTCTCTCTCTCTCTCTCTCCCCCTCTTCCTATGTCTCTTTCTCTCTCTCTCTCTTCCTCTCCCTTTGTCTCTCTCTTTCTCCCTATGTCTCTCTCTCTCTCCCTATGTGTCTCTCTCTCCCTATGTCTCTCTCTCTCTCTCCCTCTCTCTGGCCTGCACCTGTTGTTGTTGCGGGTGTTACTGTGCCTGACTGATTGGGGCCAGCTGGGGAGCCAGCCTGAGCAGTCTGAGCGCTCATCAAACAGTGAGCAGTGGCCAGGGAGACATCCTTACTTATTATCTATCAGCTGAATAAACACACCAGAATAACCAAGCCTGTGTGTGTGTGTGTGTGGTGTGTTTGGTTTGTGAGTGTGTGTGTGTGCGTGTGTGTCTGTGTGTGTGTGTGTGTGTCTGTGTGTGTGTGTGCGTGTGTGTGTGTGTGTGTGTGTGTGTGTGTGTGTGTGTGTGTGTGTGTGTGTGTATGTGTGTGTGCGTGTGTGTGTGCGTGTGTGTGCAGCCACCTGTTCGAGAAACTCTGTCTCACTTATTAGTGCCAAGATGCTAATTTATTGGAATTGTTGAAAATGAAGGAACCATGTGCTCCCCTCTTAACAGAGCTGAACAAAGACTAATTATGAAATTAAATGTATGAGATGATATGGCCCTGAGTTACTTTCTGGTTCATAGGTCCTTCTGCTGGAGGGAGCATGTTAAGAATTAGTGCCGTGTAATATGGTGAACTCCTGGCATTTTTCTCATAGTCTTCACTTTTCTGAACAAGGCATACTTGTGTTTAAGGTACAGCCTGTGCTTCTGATCTTATGTTGTTTTTGTTCAGTTCAGCAAATGGCTCCTCATCCACACAGTCCTTTAACTGTCTATTCTGTGTGTGCTCTCAAAATAACTAAAAAACGCTGTTCCTTCACCAGAAAACATAATCTTCTGTCCATGGCAAATTTGCCAGGGTACATTTGTCCAAGGCATCTCGGGTGTCCTGTATACAGGGTCTTAAGCTGATTAAAGCGATAGCTCCAAGCATATTGCTGTTAATGTTGTGCTACGAGGCCCACAAGATAATTGCAGTCAGGGTTAGGGATTTATTTTCATGGAGGAAGCTACTGTGTGTTTTCTTCCCTTTGGTCTTTCTCCTGATTTCACATTTAGAGCTGGAGGAGATGTCCTCCTTAGTGGGAGTTATGGAGCCGTAAATCATGCTGGAACAAAAACGACAAATCACAACCTGGACCAATCAGATGTTATTTTAAAGCAGCTCTTCCCGCTTTCTTGGTGGAGAGGGTAAATTGCTTGTCGTTAGCTTGAGAGAGAGAGAAAGAGAGGGAAAAGAGAAAGAGAGGGATATGGAGAAAGAGAGACAGAGAGTGTCAGAGAGAAATATGGAGATGGAGAAAGACAGAGAAAGAGAGATGGAGAGAGAGAAAGAGAGAGAGAGAGAGAGAGAGAGAAACAGAGAGAGATAAACAGAGACAGACGTGGAGAGAGAGAGAGAGAGAGAGAGAGAGAGAGAGAGAGACCGTGGTCACAGTCACAGTGGAGCATTCCTTGCTATTGGTCACTGTCCTGCTCCCTCTTCCCTTAGAGCAGTTGTCCAGCCGACTGGCTTTTCAGACCGTGAAATATTCAGCCATGTGGATGGTCCTGCTTTTCCTCTCAACCATCTGGTGTGGACTCGGAATCGCAGTGAACTGAAGAATGACCGCAACTTCTTGAAGTATCCATGGAATGTGATCAGTGAACAGATCAGTTTCGCGTGGGCTACTGACAGACTCTGCTAGGGGTTCTTAAGAAGTGTGTTTTGCACGCATATTCATACACACGGATGCACTGCCATTCAGGCCATACATACAACTGTTACATTCCCCTGCCTCCATGTATTGTACCTGCTCACATGCAAACAGAAATGAGAGAGAGAGTGAGACAGAGAGAGCGAGAGAGAGAGAGAGACAGAGAGAGAGAGAGAGAGCGAGAGCGAGAGAGCATTAGAGAAAGAAAGGGACGTGTCAGTGAGCGAAACCCTCATTACCAAATGAAAGACTGTTGACTGATGTTCCTGTCTCTGAATGTGAGTGTTGATTGTGTATTTTGGTGCAGGTGGCTGACGTACCTGTTGATCCTGATCCTGGACCTCGTCATCTGCCTGGTAGCCTGCCTCGGCCTGGCCAAACAGTCCCGCTGGCTCCTCACAACGTAAGTGGCCTAACACACACGCACACACACACACACACACACACACACACACACATACACACACACACACATTGCAAGCATGCACATACACACACACACACACACACACACATACCAGTTTCAGTGCTTTGGCTTGGTCGTCTTCCAGTGAAACAACTGGTCAAATGCATTGTTAGTGGATTATCTTAAATTATTCAATAAAGAGCTATTTGCTTTAGAAGGGTCAAGGCTTGCAGTTCTCACTGGTCAGGGCACTATTTGGATTGTACTTGCTTGTATTCATCTGATCCATGCTCAGAAGCACTCAATCCAAAATCACTTCCATGTGGATATGCACAATTGGAAATAATCGAATCCTGATGCACGTCATTCTAGATTTAGTCATCAGCTTATAACACAACTGCTCATTCTGCATGACTGTTGTTTCCTGTCTGGTGTCTTTAAGGAGCCCCATCGCCCTGTAGACACTGTCCTGTTCAACTGAGATTGCTTTAGGTTGCCCAATTACTGTGGAATTATATGCGTATAAAACATTTGGCATAATCGTGTGTCATGAGTCTGGTCCACACACACATGAGGAACAGTAAAAATAAGGTGAACAAGAGTGTCATCTCTCCTAAGATGTCGGTTGTAATTGATTCACCTTTAGATAATGTTTTTCCCTCCAATTTGGTGGAGAACTGTCAGCAGGAGTCAGAGGGCAACACCTGCCCCATTGTGTGTCCTGCCCCTGTCCCACCCTGCTCCATCAGGATGGGTCCCTGTGAGCAGTGTCGGATCTAGTCATTTGGGGGCCTAAGGCGAACATAGCCAGGGGCCCTCTTCATCCGTCCTTTTAATGCAAAAAAAAAAGGGCCACCTCAAAGCAGGGGCGGACTGGGGGAAAAAAGTGGCCCGGGAGTTGTCTGTCAGAGCGGCCCACTTAATATACGGCGCGTTGCCCACTCAATGTATGCAAAATACCCATACACCCAACATCATTTTGGATGATTACAAAGAAATAACATTATTTATGTTTTTTAATAACATTTGGATCCACAAATTTGCCTGGATGGACACATGGAATAAAATGATACTGGCTATTGTAACACTTCAAGGTAGGTATAGTTTGCTAGATGAATATGCTTAACTCTGGGCTAGTATCCTACATTAAGCAATATCAATTTTTTTGTAGGCTGATTAACTCATACAGCAATACCTTTTTGTATAGTAGATGGCAGCACACAATCAAAATATTTCCCCTCTACCTACATAGCTACAGTAGCTAGTTATATGGAAGAAAGTTGCATTCAGGAGCCTTCATAAGCAAACATGATTTGGCTCCACATTAAATTATCCACATGTCTCAAATGTTGTATGATGCAACATAGCTTTACAGGACACATAAAATATGTCCAGTAACAACGTAAAGAAGGGGGCAACATATAAATCAAAACCAACTATATTTATTGACTGATCTCGAAAGTATTGGCTAACAAAAGCTAAATAAGTCTTCACAAAGAAAATAACTCAGTGTTAGGGCAAAAAGCGAACATTCACACTGTACAACCTAATGAAAAGTGACAGTGGTAGCCTACAAATAAAGGAATACAGACCGCGTTAGCCACTTCACAGCGTGCTAGCCATGATTTTCTTTTGTTCCAATTCTTGGATGTAGGATTCCACCCTTTGTAGAAACCTGTTGAATCGATACATTTGGTGTAGGAAGTCCTAATTGTTTTGTTGTCAATTTATCTTAATTAGTACGCCGACTAAAAATGAGTTTCTTTCAAGGAGTGACTCCAGTTGTTGCACTGAATGTTAGACATCTTGACAGAATATGCCTTGACCGTTTTTTTTAAACACATACGTCCTTATACTTATGACGAAAGAATGGAGCATGGCGAGCCCTCCCGGAAGCCATGGAAAATGCATTGAGAGCCCTCTTTTATGAAAGAGAATGGATTTAACATTAGAGTGAGAGAGATCTGGGGCGATTTCCATTTAGCCCCAAATAGAGACGCCGCCTTCTGAAGCACAACTGTTGCGACTGTTGCCTGATTCGACATTTGGTAATTTCCGACAGAGAAAAAAAATCTCCTTTTCCTGAAGGCAAAAATCTCCTTTTCCTGAAGGCAGTTCGTCGCCACAATCGCCCTTAAGGTCCGCCGCCACTGGTTTGAACTTTATTGTAGAAATTAACAGAACAGAACATACGATGGGGTGTAAACATCAGTGGTAATGGTAGTGTTGCATGCTGGGTGTGTGATTATGTGTGTGTGTGTAGGGTTGTTAAAGGTGCCTACGAGCGAGACACGCAAGTATTAGGCTAGAGTGATTGACATTTAATAACAAATAAACATAGTAAGACTGACGGAGGAGATTAGATTAGTAAAGAAAATAGTAACCATGAGTGTGAATACAGGTCACTAGGAGTAGTATAAATAGCAGACAGTGATTCCTAATAATTATCATTAGAGGTATGTAATGTATTCTGTGAAGCAAGGAAAACTGTCACGACTGACAACATTTGCGGGAGGGCCGGTTGGTTATAGACTTGGGCCGGCCCATCGGTGCCTGGGTGGGCAACTCGTCGAGGGCTTTCTGCTGGGTGGGGGCTTAAGGCAGTTGCCTAGTTCGCCTTAATGGTAGGTCCGCCACTGCCTGTGAGAGAAGGGTTCAGTGTGTGTTGTGACTCAGTGTTGGCCAGGGCATCTCTGTGGCGAGGCGAGGGGCGAAGAGTGCCGATGCCAAACAGGAACAGGGCAAACAGCTGAGGGCCTTTGTGCAGCTGTGCGCTGGTCTCTGGTCTCCAGTGAGGCATTCAGGCTTCAACATTCTGCGTGGCTTCACTTCTGAAAACATCAGCACACACACACACACACACACACACACACACAGACATTGCATGAACACACATACACACACACTGACAAGAATACACACTCTCACACACACACACACACATACACACACACACACTCACACACACACACACACACATTGCAAGCATGCACATATACACACCCATATGCTCATAAACACACACACACACACACACACACACACACATACACACACACTTAGACACATACACATACACACCCACACACACACACTCAGTAAAGCCCAGCAAGTTTAGGGTTAGCTGTAGGTTAAGTGGGAAAATCCATAATAATCACACCCAGTGGAATTGCTAAAAGGCAGTTGATTCGGTCTGTGCATTCGGTGTTTGCAGTCATGGGGGACTAGCGCAACGCTATGCTAATCCTCAGTCATCTGCGCGGATCACTCTGCTGGGGTTAGTTAGCCTGCGGTTGCACCGTCGGCATAATCCACCACATCTGGAATGGCTGTTACTCCCCATAAACAGAGGATTAATGCATTGTTTGAAATGGCTCCGGGCGAGCGTTTTTTTTAACAATGGACCTCAACCCCTGAAAGGGTTCATCTGCCACGACCACAAAGCCAACCTCCCAATCTATGCAGTTGTAAATGCGTCACTCACGGAAAATTAGTTTAACCACAACCATGTGAATGACCCATGTTTCGGGGCCTGACTGCAGTGACTTCTCAAGTCTTATTCTTCTCTGTGAGAGTTGGTTCGTGTGTCAATTTTCTTAGTGTGTGTGTGTGTGTGTGTGTGTGTGTCAATGTCACATGATGTCCTGTGCAGTTGTGTGGAAATAGTAGTACTCCTGCTTGAACTACAGGTTGTCCCGGAGAGAGCCAGCCCCACCCACTCCTTTTCATTCGATAATGTAGGCTCTTAGGTCATGCTTGGGTGGGTGTAGCTATTTCCATGGGGATCGTAGAAAAACTGAGCAATGGAGAGAGAGAGAGAGAGAGAGAGAGAGAGAGAGAGAAAGAGAGAGAGAGAGAGAGAGACGGAGAGGGAGAGGGAGAGGGAGAGATGGAGTGGAATGGTTTGAAGGTAGGAAAAGAGAGAGAGAAAAAAGGAGAGAGAGAGGGAGAAGGAGAGGGAGATGAGTGGGAGGGTTTGAAGGGAGGAAAAGAGAGACAGAGAGAGAGAGCGAAGGGAGAGTAGGAGCTCCACAGGGCATGTAATCCATACAACAGCGTGCTCACCCAGGCGAGAGGAAGCCTGTCTCCCCTCATCAATGAAGCAAGGCCAGAGTGGGGTTAGCTTCTTTTACATGCACGCAAGCTTATACACACACACACGCAGGCTTCAACCACACACACGCAAGCTTTCACAAACACACACACACACACACAAGCTTACACACACACACACTCACACAATACCTGCGGGAGGCTTTTCCATACCTACCACCATGCAT
Source organism: Sprattus sprattus (assembly GCF_963457725.1). NCBI lineage: Eukaryota > Metazoa > Chordata > Actinopteri > Clupeiformes > Clupeidae > Sprattus > Sprattus sprattus. Next base: position 35,590,760 of record NC_137922.1, on the reverse strand, counting down.
ATGCTAGAGCCATACATATTAGAAGAGACAGGATGTGTCCTTAGACATGGTGTGCTCTCAGTAAGCCTCCTGACCACCCTACTCTCTCTCTCTCTGTCTCTCTCTCTCTCTCTCTCTCCCTGCACTCACACACACAAACACACGTTCAAACTGCAGCATCCACCGAATTAATAACTTAACAGCATCACACATGTCGGCTGCACACCCCTATATCTGAATCCTCACTCCAAACCGCTGCAATGTACATGGGGGGGGGGGGGGGGGGGGGGGGATACAGCTGTGTGTGTGTGTGTGTGTGTGTGTGAGTGTGTGTGTGTGTGTCTTAGATGCCAGCATGACTCAGTAGCACATATCTCCTCTCAATTAAACTCCCACCTGTAAGGACCCATGGCTGCCCTTTTTCTGCCGGCTGGAGAGGGGACACAGTATGTGTAGGGGTATATAGAGTATAAAGTAAACTAAGTTACATAAGAGATGTGGGAGAGCCAGCATGAAGAATAGTTAGGATAGTTCAGTACGCACTGTAAGAGTGTGTTTTTGCATGTGTGTGTGTGAGAGAGAGAAAGAAAGAACTAAAGAAAGAAAGAATGGAAAAAAGAGAGAAAGAAAGAGTTAGTGTTTGTGGGTTGGTTGTTGCACATATGTATAAACTGTAGAGAGAGAGCCTTTCCTCTGAGCCCTAGATCCCATGACCTGAAGCAGTGCCACATGTTTGTGGTGTGTGCTGTGACTCCTGTACATCTGAATGGGCCTGTTGGGAGCCCAGCTCATTGGCACTCTGGGGCAGATGTCTGTACACTAGAGGGCGCCATGTAAACAGTGGCCTAAACGCTGTGTCTGTTGAGTTTATGTTTAATCAACTAAACCTGCGGTTGATTGCGTAATCAACGCATGCCACCGCCCTCTAACTGCAATTTGCAGCGTCCACATCGGAACGGTGTCTTTAAATCACCGGCGCGGAATCATGCAACCACCGATTGACATGAAAGAGAATAAAAAGACATACATACATACATACATACATACATACTGTACTGTACATACACACAAACATACCATGGCGTGTTTTGAGGTTCACGTTGTGACAGAATAACCTAAATGAGCTAAAACAGGCGCTTAAGTTTCAGTTTCAGTTTCAGTTTGTTTATTTGATGAAGAGGGACAGTGTACATTAATAAACATTAAAATGTAAATGCACCCAAAAGGCTAGTTTCTATTGGCAGTCCCCCTGCCAGAGTGAAAATGGCTAACCAACTTTAAAAATACATTAACATATAGCCTATATCAAACATAACATTGACAAAATATAACAGAGTAAAATAAAGTTAAATAAAATAAAATAAAGTTCTACTGAACCCACTAATGCTCACATTTTGGTTATTTATTAACCATGTTTTAAGATGTATTTTAAAGCTGTTAAATGAGGTTGATTCTCTAATGTTCTGTGTACGTGTTACTAAATCTGCACTTCAGTAGTTTCCTTTCCTCTACTTCTTGAGAGAGAAAAAGCCTGGACATTTACAGCGCACTGGGATCTTGTGCTGTTGTGATTGCAGGGTGTAAAACTAGCCTACACACATACAGACAAAAACACCCTCTCACACATACAAAGAAAGGCTCACCCACAAACACACAGAGAAATAGAAACACACACACACACACACACACAGACATACTCAGACATGAATGGACCTAGTTTAAATCAGACTCCTTGCTGGCATCCACCTCCAAGCCTATTGCATTGTTTTCACTCGTCCAAGCACAAAAGTGACAGCGCTGCACTTGGTTCACGAGTGGACTGCTCTGTCCAGAGTGTGTGGTGGTGTGTGTGTGTGAGTGGGTGTGTGTGAGTGTGTGTGAGTCTGTATTCTCTCTTGCCAAGTGGCCAACAGATCTGGAATCAAACCTGCCTCTCAGCCATTCACTACAAATCACTACAATTACATATACTGTCTTCTCTCTCTCTCTCTTTCTGTCTTTCTTTCTTTCTCTCTCTCTCACTCTCTTACACAGTCCTCTCTTTCTCTCTCTCTCTCACACACAGACACACACAGTTCTCTCTCCCCAAACTTCCACAAACTACTGACAAACACAGCACTTGAGTCTCCTCCTGTTTTCATGAATGGCTCTAATGGAGACATTTAATAAGATACAAACATTGGGTCTCTTTGCACCTGCCCCTCTTATAAGGTAATGATGTCTTTAAGTATGAATTTGCCTGGCAGCACATTTGCACAATGGTTCTGCATGGCAAAGATGCTTTGTCTCAAAAAACTTACTAGGACAGAAAAGAGATTAAAAGAGAGGGAGGAAGAGAAAGAAAGAGAGGGGTAGAGAGAGAGAGAGAGAGAGAGAGAGAGAGAGAGAGAGAGAGAGAAAGAATATCCTGATAGAAAGATGTTATCTGTTCCTTCATTAGTTTCTCAGCTTGTTGTAAATTAAATGGCATCTTATGATAGCATAATGGAGTTACGGAGAGACGGGCACACTGATCCAAAGTCCCCTGAAGCTGCCGACTCAATCAGTCTGATCCAATTTCAGCTGCATCACAATGAACTAAAGCATGTAGGTCTTTTGCACAGGAAGGCAGTTATGTAGTTTATACGTAGCCTAATCCGCTTGATTGAAACACACAGTATTTCTTGTGGTGCATTCTTGTGCGATGCTCAGCTCTTTTCATGTTGTGCATTGCATCGTGCATTATAAAACAATGCTGTAAACAGAATAGCGTAGTGGTTTGTGCGAGTCCTGTCATGTCCTGTCTTCCTTTTATTGATATCCGTACCCTTATAGCTCTCCCTTTCACACACACACACACACACACACACACAGCATTGAACACATCCATGCACGTTTCTTGATGATCTACGTCACGACCGTGGAATCGGTTTTGGATCAAGCATGTCCACCGAGGCCCACGCACACACACCCTCCTCCTCATGCACAGCAGCCTTAGCATCATTTGTAATCTCCCAGTCTGTTTTGCTCTGATACCCATCAGCCCTTAGCCTCTCGACCACTGAGCAGTTATCATTGAGTTCTCCACAACAATCCCCCCCCCCCACCATGGAATTCAATCAGGGTTTAATGTGTGACTTGTTCACTTCTTTCATTGTCTAACCTACTTTGTCTGCACACTACTGTGCAAATGACTTCTCTGTTCTCTGCAGTATTTCAGATTGTAATGATTTCTCTTCGGTGAAGTGAGCATTGGCATGATGGCCGCCGTAACTGGGAAGCCTTCCATGGGTCACAGCACTGCAGGCCTGTGCTCTTTCACACTGGGTGAACTCGGGGCTGGGTCATTTCTTCAGAGCAGGCTTGACTGAGCTGTTCAGTGGGCCCTCAAGAACACCAGCCCAGTCCCATGCGTCTTACACACACGTGTGTGTACGAGGAAAGGCAGTCAGTGAAGTAGTGTTCGAGGGTCCACGTGCGCTCTCTTGAGTGTGCTTATGGAGGCTCGAACAATGCCTCTTGCAGTTCGGTGTTCATGCTCAGTCAGATCTGTGTGTGGAGTATGTGCATCTACATAAATGGGCAGTGAAATTTGGACTGTATTTCGTTGTTTTTAGTTCACGTCAGCGTCCTCCCCCCGTGTCTAAGGTCTTTGTCCTCGCTGTCCCCTCGGGGAGGATGGTTTTTTCATGGTTGCACAGCAGTTATGATAAGGGTTAGGGTAAGGGTCTTCAGTGTCCTATCAGGACTGAGGTCTTTGTCCCCTGTTTTCCCTCTGCAGAATGATTGTGTCTTTATTGACAAGTGCACAGTAGTCCTAATGGCCACGGGAGGGGTGAGCTTCAGCGTGGTCTTTTGTCTGAGTTCTGGGTCCTCTGTGTCTCCCTCTGCAGGATGATGGTCTTTGGGGTGCTTACACTGATCCTGAGCTGGGCCTCGCTGGGAGCCGAAATCGCTGCTGCTGTGGTAAGGATCTGTCTGTCTATCTGACCGTCAGACCGACCGACCGACCGTCTGTCTCTCTGCCTGCCTGTCTGTCTGTCTGTCTGTCTGTCTGTCTGTCTGTCTGTCTGTCTGTCAATCAATCAAACAACTGCTCTTTCTGACACCTGCATTTACACAAACAGAACTCCTATTTGTATTTATAATAACACTAAATCACCACAGAATGCCCCCCACATACGTAAAGTGTGAGTGTCGGAATTTCAGGTGCATCTTGGGATGTTAAGAAAGGCAAGAGACACCTGAGTGACGTGAATAGGAGTGGTCATATCTGGAGAGCAAATAAGAGATAAAAAGAACCTGCTAGAGTAATGGAGTGTGTTTGGATTTATGCAGCCCCAAAGCTGTTTCTGGCAAACCGCCTCAAGGTATTAGTGCTGCCTGTGCTGAAGAATTGTGTGTGTGTGTCTGTGTGTGTATGTGTGTGTGTATGTGTATGTGTATGTGTATGTGTATGTGTATGTGTATGTGTATGTGTATTTGTGTGTGTGTGTGTGTGTGTGTGTGTGTGTGTGTGTGTGTGTGTGTGTGTGTGTGTGTGTGTGTGTGTGTGTGTGTGTGTGTGTGTGTGTGTCTGTGTCTGTGTGTGTCTGTGTGTGTAAGGGAGCGACAGAGAGAGAGTGTGTGTCAGTAAGTATGTGTCTGTGTGTGTATAATATACAATTTTAGTATTTACATGTTTGTTTTCGAGAACATTTTCATTTCAGTTTTTGGATGAGTTTGTGTGTGTGTGTGTGTTTCTGTCTGTCTGTTTGTCAGTAGTATGGCCCCCTGATGATAAGTTGTGGAGTATGGCATTGATGTACCGAAGCCCCAAATAAAGTTTGATCCCCAGATTATCCTACAGGATTTCCTCTGCACAGCTGTGCTGCTGAGACATGAAACACATACATGCACCAGACACACACACACACACACACACACACACACACACACACACACACACACACACACACACACACACACAGACACACACACAGACACACAGACGCAACAATGAAGGGAACAGAAAAGGAAGAAGAGAGAAAAAAAGATGGCAAAAAGAAAGTCTTCCTGGATGATGTCCCAAACGTGTGGTGGCAATATGTCCTCTTTGACTTTGATCACGCTCAACAATAGCGGAACATGTCATCACAGCTCCCTGCTAGCGAGGTTTAGTTCTCACTGCGTTTGAGACAGGAAGAAGGCAAGTGAATACTAAGAGGACTTGTTGTTCTGAAATACTTGCTGGCCTGTATGCTTTACATCAATAGTGTCTCTCAAGTTGTTCTCTCAAAGCAGACGATGGAGAGTCCGCTATGATGCCCCTATGAACCTTTATTGACACTAAGATGCAAAGGTTTATGTGCATCTTTATAGATGTGTGTACCTGTTGTCAAATTGAAAGCAATTCTCGTCAGGTTTGCAAAAAAAAAAAAAGATTAATTTCTATTACTATGTAGAACATACAGGGGGAGAGAAAAAGAAAGAAAGTAAGTAAGTAACACTCAGAGTGAACGTGAAGTAAGCTTCCTGACTGCTAATTCAAAATGCTCATTTGGTTTTGGACACCACCAAATCTTTACTCTCGGGACCAGTCTCCGAGCGGTTTGTGAACGGTCTCACATAAAGCTTTATTGTTGCTCTGACGACCAGCACTGCCTGACACTTTAACTGAATTTCCCAGGGAATTTACTGGGATTGTGAATTCAAAACAGTCATAAATTCTTTATAAGGTGCTAATAATTAGCCCCCATTTATTAACTGTAACCTTTAACCTTTCTGTAACACACTGACCACCCCTTTGTTTTTTAACCATGGGGCGTCCTCTATATGACACACTCTCCTATGCCACATGCAAGCTTCCACGGTTTAGACTCTCGTGACCGTAAGCATGAGAGAACTTCACAGTGCCGTCACGGCAGAGGAAAAAAAAATGCACACATCCAATTAAGCAGCCATTTCCATGCAGAGGATGAACCAGGTCAAGGCAGTTTGAGCACATCTGAAATCCAGGGCCAATCCAATTTCGTCCACCTCGCATATTTGCTGTGAAAATCGAATCAACCCACTCTGCTCTCACAGCCAGTGAGCCAGGGAGCGCTTTAGAAACTTCCGGTGGGGTGGTTTGGAAACTTGAGCATGGCTGGCTCGCTCCAGTGGACGGGAATGTTGTTCTGTGATGTCGGTAGTGCGTAGTCTGGCGCAACGGGTGTCCGCTTAGCGCCCAAGTCATAGTGCGGTCAGGTTGGCTGTGAATGGGGACAAGTCAGCCTGTGGTCACTATGCTCTCCCCACACTTCCGAACTGTGTCTTTCCACTTCCACGTCGCTCTCTCTCTCTCTCTTTCTCTCTCCCAGATTCTTGTGGTCTAGTATCCCCAGCGGTTTTTATAGCCCTGTGAAGAGGGCACTGAGTGTCATGGTGTGTTTATAAAGGGTTGAACTAAATGGTTATGGTTCTGGATGATGGCTGTTTGTATGCAACGGCAGTTTATTTTTGTGCAAAGAAGAATGTGCTTCTTTTTTTTCAGTCAAAGTGTTTATGTGAGAGAGAGCAAATACCTAAATCTGTGTACAGTGTGTTTGTGTGTGTGTGTGTGTGTGTCTGTGTCTGTGTGAAAAATAGAGAGAGAGAGAGAAATAAAGTAAATATCTATTTTGTGTGTGTGTGTGTGTGTTTGTGGTGTGTGTATATCTGTGTGCGTGTGTGTATATCTGTGTGTGTGTGTGTGTGTGTGTGTGTGTGTGTGTGTGTGTGTGTGTGTGTGTGTGTGTGTGTGTGTGTGTGTGTGTGTGTGTGTGTGTGTGTGTGTGTGTGTGTATGTGTGGGAGGATGTGAAGCGGTGGGTAAGAGCATGTTAACGGTGAGTGCGGGTCACTGGGAGCAGAGCGGATCTCTGGCTCAGGCTGCACCCTCACTGGCTGGGTAATTGCTCACGCAGGCACATCAGCAGCTGCCCACCAGCCAATTATGGCCAGCGTAGAGCTCAGTGGTCAGCTGTGGATGGAGGTGATCCAAGCAGCTCAACCCATTAGGGAAGTGGTCAGCTGTGTGTGTGTGCTGTGTGTGCTGTGTGTGTGTGTGTGTGTGTGTGTGTGTGTGTGTGTGTGTGTGTGTGTGTGTGTGTGTGTGTGTGTGTGTGTGTGTGTGTGTGTGTGTCTGTGTGGCAGAAAGGGCTGTCTTAATGTGTATCCTATTGTTCACATTCATATACATGTATTCCTTGTCATGCATCAGTGTGTGTGTGTGTCCATCAGTGTGCGTGTGTGAACATGTCCCCAGAGCATTTATGGTAGTGATTGTGATTGTGTGTGTGCATGTGTTAAGGTCTTGGCCAACCTCCCTGCCCTCTGTACATTGACCTACCAAGGGACCCGTATAGACAGAGCATGTTTGGAGAGATGCACTTATGAGTCTGTGAACACCGTAGTATGTATGTTACTGATTTGGATTAACACTAATTTTGTGTGTGTGTGTGTGTGTGTGTGTGTGTGTGTGTGTGTGTGTGTGTGTGTTTAGGTGTGTGTAGATGTTCGTGTGTGTGTGGTTTGTGTGTGTGTGTGTGAGTGTGTGTGAGTGTGTGTGTGTGTGTGTGTGTGTGTGTGTGTGTGTGTGTGTGTGTGTGTGTGTGTGTGTGTGTGTGTGTGTGTGTGTGTGTGTGTGTGTGTTTGTGTGTGTGTGGGAGAGGTACCCTTTATGCTGTATATGTATTGATGACTCTATCTTTTCAGGGTACAAGTGACTTCTGTGTATCACCAGACAAGTTCATAATGAACAGGACTAAGGAGTTGATCAGATCGGGTGAGTTCTCTGACTGGCCAGTCGAATATAATCAATACTGTATCACAGTAATTAGGCGCAATATAGCACTTATAGATATTTATACAGACAAAATCTAAATGTATTTTGTTTAGACACTCTGATGGTGGTTATAATAGTTATAATGTTTATCACTTTTACTTTCCGTTGACTTACTGTTCTTTGATTTTGTTTCTCTCTGTCTCTGTCTCTGTCTCTGTCTCTGTCTCTGTTTCTGTCTCTCTCTCTCTCTCTCTCTCTCTCTCTTACAGATATTGTGCATTACTACCTGTATTGTAGTCAGACTCTACCCAACCCTTTTCAGCAGGTGAGCCTTAGTTTACGCTTTCGTGACACTCATCGCACCTCAGCCCTGTCCTCCCTCTCTAGGGCTTCCTCTAGCAGTCTAGCTCCAGCTCCACACACACACACACACACACACACACACACACACACACACACACACACACACACACACACACACACACACACACACAAACACAAACACAAACACAAACACACACACACACACACACACACACACACACACACACTCACAAGCACACACTCTAATTTTATCTTGGCCTCTTCCACTTTGCAACCCGCCTGTTGTTTTTCTCACTTTCTTTCCTTTTTTTTTAAACCAAAGCTGTGCTCCCCTCTCTCCCTCGTTCTCTCCTTCTGCCTCTCTCTTCCTCTCTCAGCGCCAGAAAGATTTCACTCTTACCCTCTCTCCCTCGTTCTCTCCCTCTGCCCCTCTCTTCCTCTCTCAGCTCCAGAGATATTGCACTCTTCCCCTCTCTCCCTCTCTCAGCTCCAGAAAGATTGCACTCTTCCCCTCTCTTTTTAGGTCAGACAGGAGAAAGTGGGAAAGATAGAAAAAAAGGTCCTCTGCGCCCAATATCTGGCCCTTGCCCTCAGATTCCATTACTGTGCACTGGTAGACATGCCCTCAGGATCAATAGTGAGAGAGAGGAGGAGGAGGCCAGAGAAGATAACAAGAGGTCATGCTCACAGTCACCTACCCCCCCCCCCCCCCCCCCTTCTCCTACATATGCACACACACACTCACACACACACACACACACGCGTGCACGCACGCACACCCCTCTCCATCTCTCTCTTTCATTCACACACAAACACACATACACAGACACACACACATTTCAACTACTGACTACAAACATACATTCATGCTCGCTGGCACCTTTACTATTACAGTACACTCAAAAGCCTCTCTGTTTCTCTCTCAAGTACACACCTACACATTTCTACTCACACACACACACACACACTCACCAACCCACTTTGGCACACTGAGGTTTGCTTTACATTCGTTGCTGCTTTTAGGTCATGCATTTCCTGTGCCAAGTTACCCTTCATTGAAGCCAAACTAATTGCCACAGCACCTAACTCCACTAACTTTATAGCCCTTAGCGTCTTTATAGCCATGTAATTAGCGCCTTTGGGTTTTCAGCTCCAAGCTAATGAGGTGTTCAAGGTCGTGACTCAGGGCCTAGAGGAGAGCAGAGGCTTTGGAGAGGGCGTTGGGTTCATGGAGAATATATCTGCTTGCATAACATATTTCATATCGTCTGTCCTATCCTGTCTTCTTTATTTTTGGTACTCATTTTTGATTTCATATTTAGTATTTCCCCAACACAAGCCACCCTTTTCTGCCACCCTCCGCCCATTCCTGCCCAAAAGGCATATTAAACAAACACTACTGCACAGTGAGTGTCACTGTCTGATGGTTATTCAGTTCCATTTCTATTCACACCACTCTATTATCTATGTTTCTTTCACATCTGTATCAACTCTTCCTTTCTCTTCTACCATTTCTCTGTTTTCTTCAGAGGTCTTCTGATCCGTCTCTCCCTTTTCTCTCTCTGTCCCCTGTCCGCTGTGCATCACATAGCCTAATTAAATCTGGCTCAGAACAATGGCCTGAGCTCTCTTTGGTCATTTATTTGTGTGCAGGCGCACCATCGAGATAACAGGAGACAGTAAGAAAGCGGTGGGGAGAGAGAGAAAAAAAAGTGGTTCAATCAGACAAGATCCTGTGTGCCGGTCACGGATAACTGGCTGTGTCTGTCTGTCGCTCGCTTCAGAATGCCTAATGTGGAGATTGCGCAGATAATTATCTGGAAGGTGGTTTTCTCCTCCGAAATTGTCACCAATTTCAGGAGGGAGCTTGAGGGCTTGGTTTGAATAGTTGTGGATGTGAGAAAGCTTAGGCGGCTTGTGGTGACTGAACCGTTTCAATGTCACTGTTCAGGGCTTTGTCCAGTAGTGTGATCAATATTGCTTTTCTGTCTGTACAGTAGTGAATACATGAGTAACTAACTAAATAAATAAGTACCCATCACTTACTTACTTACTTATTACTTAAAGGAATAACGGATACATACACTGGACACAATGTTGGAGTCCGATGTATAGGTTAGTGTTATAATTGTGTTGGATGTATAAGTTATACTATACTACTATATAGTGGTCTGTAGGTTAATGTTATAAATGTGTCAGATGTAGCCTGTATGTTAGTGTTAGTTGTGTCGCATGTAGCCTATAGGTCAGTGTTATAATTGTGTCGGATGTAGCCTAAAGGTTAGTGTTATAATTGTGTCGGATGTAGCCTATAGGTCAGTGTTGTAAATGTGACAGATAAAGCCTATAGGTTAGTGTATAAATGTCTCAGATGTATAGGTTAGTGTTACAGATTTGTCCGACGTATAGGTTAGTGTTATACAGGTATGGATAAGTACATCAAGTATACCTCAGCGTTTACGGTGATGATTATCTGATCTTTGACGCCCCACTGGACCAGATAAGTATAGCACAGGGCCTGAGAGTGCACGTTGTTCAGTTTAGTTTTGCTCTGAGTCCGAGCGTTTGGTGTAGACTCTGTCATGCCACACGGGTGTGGAGATCCCACAGGGCAATGTGCATCGGGGTTTGGCACCCGGTGTGTCCAACAAAAGCCGGGCATAGAGACAAAAGTGACAGGAGTAAGACCACAATTCCAGTCCGTTGGCTAGTTACGAAAATACCATAGTCAAAAGCCAAGCACAGAACATTATTGCAGGTCCTTGGGCATTTTAGACTTTTCAGGGTCACCCTGTTTGTTTCAAGGCATTACTTTATGCCTGTGTCTGTTCAATCCAACTCCATGCCAGACACATACCAAGGCAGAGCCCAGGCAGACACGTGCCACGCAGAAATGGTGCTTTTGACTAAATCAATTTGAAAGTACATTAAAAGAGTTAAAAGAGCACAGTAAAATAAGGAGAGCACTAGGGATGGGTATTAGACCAGCTAATAGAGCATAGGATAAAATATAAATACAAAATATAGTACTGTACTTTCGATAAGTTCACGAAAAGTTTCTGAGAACAGTTGGATATTAAGTCTAAATATGACACAGTTGGTGCACCTTTGATGTGATCAGGAAGTCGATTCCAGAGCTGAGAAGAATAGCAGCAAAAAGCTGCTTCTCCATGTTTTGGTTCTGTAGTAGGTATTACCAACATATGTCTCTCCACTGGTTTACTGCTGAAACATATCTGAGAGGTATTTTGCAACAGCCTCATTTAGGGATTTATAAACAAGCAGCAGTGCTGTAAAGTCACTTCTGTTTAATTTATGTATAGAAATTAGTGGGTATGTACAGCAAACACTATAGTGACACAATTTCCCTTAGGTCAGAACAGGATTGTATTCTACAGGCGTGTTAAAGGAATATTCTTGTCATTTTCTGTAAAGAGGTGGTGAATTAGTAACAGTTAGTGTCAGTTTCACTTCCTGTCGTTAAGTGTTTCCGTCTCGCTGTTATTATTTGGTGATTAGTGCCCCCTGTTGGTGTAGACTGGAATTAAACCTGAGGCTGAAAGTGCTTGAACTAAAACTAGGGCTAAAGGTGCGACTTTCTGATTCAACAAACTAAAATCTTGCTTATTATTAAGTTATATTTAAATGTGCCAGCAGAAGAACTGGTCTCAGAACAGTTTTCTATGCGATCAGGAGGCATTATAGCTTGTCAATGGACTCTCTAAGGTGACATTTGTCCTCCGTTCCAGTCCCTGACGGTCTTCCAGAGGTCTCTGACCACAATGCAGATTCAGATCCAGGGCCTGCTGCAGTTTGCTGTGCCTCTCTTCCCCACAGCTGAGGTGAGCTCCCATAAGGTCATGCATGCGTCCCTTCTCTTTGATGGAGGGAAAGTTCTTGTTGTCTGTCTGTCTGTCTGTCTGTCTGTCTGTATAATGCATAGTGGGCATTAAGGGGTAAACCTCCCTGAGTGACATTAATGATGTGAAACTAGATGTACACCAATAACACACCTGATAAAAAAGTTTCAGTGACTGATCTCTATTTCAAATGCTTGCCTTGTTTGTGTGTGTGTGTGCATTTGCGTGTGTGTGTGTGTGTGTGTGTGTGTGTGCATGTGTGTGTGTATCTCCAGAGGGACCTGACTAGCATTCAGAATTTGTTGAATTCCTCAGAGGCCAGTCTTCACCAGCTTACTGCCCTGCTAGACTGCAGGGGACTGAACAAGGTAACAGTGGAACATGTTGTTCTGTGTTTGTGTCTGTGTTTCAAAAGTCAGGGTTAGAAACGAACCTTTGTGAACATATCTCTCATTCTGTGTGTGTGTGTGTGTGTGTGTGTGTGTGTGTGTGTGTGTGTGTGTGTGTGTGTGTGTGTGTGTGTGAATGTGTCTGTGGGTGGTTATCATACTTGTGTGTGTGTGTGTGTGTGTGTGTGTGTGTGTATGTGTGTGTGTGTGTGTGTGTGTGAATGTCTCTGTGGATGGTTATCATACCTGTGTGTGTGCTGTGTGTGTGTGTGTGTGTGTGTGTGTGTGTGTGTGTGTGTGTGTGTGTGTGTGTGTGTGTGTGTGTGTGTGTGTGTGTGTGTGTGTGTGTGTGTGTGTGTGTGTGTGTGTGTGTGTGTGTGTGTGTGTGTGTGTGGGGGGGTGTGTGTGTGTGTGTGTGTCTGTGTGACAGGACTACCTGGATGCCCTGATGGGGGTGTGTTATGACGGTGTGGAGGGGCTGCTGTATCTGTGCCTCTTCTCCCTGCTGGCCTCCTGTGCCTTCACTGTCATGCTGTGTGCCATACCACGAGCCTGGAGACAGATCGCCAACAGGTCAGATACAAGCACACACATACACACATTCACCAGAGTCACAGATACAAACACACAAACATACAAGCACACAAATACACACATGCACACACAGTCAGAGACACAAACACACACACACATACAAGCACACAAATACACACATTCACACACAGTCATAGACACAAACATACAAGCACACAAATACACACATTCACATCCACTCACAGACACAAACTCATACAGACACACTAGATGGACAGTGATACATACTGTATACATACTGTATTCTCTGTGACCTTCTATATCTGCCCATGCAAATACACACACACACACACAAACACATACACACACCATGAACATTGCATATACATTCCCTTCATATACTACATCATGTAAATGATCAAATGAAATGTACACATACACGACTCTAAACTGGATCTGGAACTCAGAACTAGACCATTAGTGCACCAGCATGAATATTCCTTCATGAATATTCCTTATGAAGGGAAATATGTCGCAAAAATGCGAGGGCTTGTAGACTTGATGTGAGAACTTGTATAATAATAACTTGTAGAAGGGCCATTCTACCGAATTCGTGTAATATGCAGTCCCTCAACAATAAAAACTATTTACAAAACAATTAGGTATTTAGGCATAGATATTTAATTAGAAAATGTTATGGTCTAAATAAACCCAATGCATTACATGAGATAGTAATAAGCTAAATATATACAAAATCATCATTTATAGGGTACTTTCTATTGGGAAGTAGCTGTCCCCAACCCTAAATTTCAATGCCTTTAAATAACACTTTTCAATTTTTTTTCAGATCTTTATGATTGGGTTGAAACAGAACTTGGAATATTTAGATTTATTGTGGGTTTAATTTTTAAATCAATTTACTATACTCAAAAAATCATGTCCCTAGTTTTCATGTCACTACCGAAACACAAGAGTTTTAGTCCATTGGCTGAGCCTGTGTTTTAGCCACGACTCTACATTTTTGACCATGCAGTGACACTGCATCTCTGTCCCTCATGGTTGAATGGTAAGTAGCTAAATCCCATAGTTTTTATATAAATGTGTTCCAAAGTCTGAAAATCGACATGTAACCTTAAGAATTGTCACTACCGAAACGCATGTTTTCTTCAATTAAGTAAACCTTTTGGGGTTTCATGGAAAATCTTATGTTTGTATGTGTGCACCTCTTCAAAGATGTGTTTGAAAGCCGTGTGCTTGCTAGAATTCTTTATTTATGCTTAAAGTTAGCTAGAATTGTCACTACCGAAACAGTCACTACCGAAACATATGGTAGTGACCAGATGATTTGGGTAGTGACTAAATGAAATGGTAAGTAGTTCAATCCCATCATTTTTAAATATATGTGTTGTGTGGACTAAAGGGAGGCCCAGAGCACCTTTTGGATGATTTTGGGAGAGAAATGAACATCCATCCAACAGTGCAGTCACTACCGAAACAGTGCAGTCACTACCGAAACAGATAAATTGAACTTGAAAATTTGGTAAAAAATTAATTTCTATGGATTTCATTGTGAAAACCTTCAAGAAATATTTGTAAAAATACACTTCAGAGAAGGGAAGGAAACACAATCTGAACAGGTCAATAATAATACTTTTTTACTATAGTAAATGTGATGTTTCGGTAGTGACAATTTTTGGAAGAGGAAAAACATTCCGACACATTCTGAAAATACAATATAAAACTTGACTGTTCTTTTACTAGATATATGTACTTTAGATATGGTACAATATACATACGGACAAAGTTTTGGGAATAAACCATAAAAAAATTCAAAATATATCCGACATGACTTTGTATCAATTCGGTAGAATGGCCCAGAAACAAAAAAATAATTTGTATGTTTAATTAATTGTTGTAAATATACACACACATGTGAGTTGAATTTGACCTAACTCTGAAGGGGTATTTAAGCTTTAGGTCCTCAGTTTAAGTCTACAAGTTCTCACGATCATAATCACCTTCATAGTTCCTCACACTCATCCACCGTCACAGAACCATGATAGTATCTGTAACACTCCCCCCCTACACAGGGAACGTGATTACGATGACATTGATGAGGAGGATCCGTTCAACCCGTCAGCACGCCGCATGACCAGCCACACCCCTGGTACCCATGGCAACATGCAGAGCTTCTGCAGCTACAGCAGCAGCATGGGTAGCCAGACTAGCCTCCACCCTCCTACCCAGACCGTCAGCAACGCCCCAGTCTCTGAATACATGTGAGTGCAGCCTAGCGCCACTGAGCCTGCTCTGCCATACCAATAGAGCAGTGGTTCTTAACCTGGGTTCGATTGAACCCCAGGGGTTCGTTGAGTCACTCTCAGGGGTTCGGCAGGGGTCAAGACACACACAGTATGGCCCGGTTCACACTAGCAATGTTGGGCCGTTTTTATACATACATACGTTTGAAGAAATCATATTTTATTTTTCAAATTACGAAGGGTTCGGTGGATGCACTGATGAAGCTCTCAGGGTTCAGTACCTCCAATAAGGTTAAGAACCACTGCAATAGAGGCTAACTAGTGACACACTTGAGCTAATTAATCATATATTCCGTTCGTGGATTTATTCCATATTTGTCTTCCTATCTGTCTCTCTCCCTCTTTTTTCTCTCATCTTGTCTCCAACTCTTTTTTTTATCTTTCTTTCTTATCTGTCTCTATCTCTCTTTCTGCTCTCAGGAACCAGGCGGTGCTATTTGGCGGTGCTAACCCTCGTTATGAGAACGTTCCTCTGATTGGCCGAGGCTCTCCTCCCCCTTCGGTAGGTTGGGTCCCAGAGAGCATATCCTCCTTATGAGGACAGATATGACCCCACAAAGACACATACAGACACACACACACACACACACACACACACACACACACACACACACACACATACACACACATACACACACACACACACGACCCCACAGAGTCACACACACACGCACACATAACTCCACAAAGACACATACACACACACAAACACACAACCCCACAAAGACACATACACATACACACACACACACACACACAACCCCACAGAGTCACACACACACGCACACATAACTCCACAAAGACACATACACACACACAAACACACAACCCCACAAAGACACATACACACACACAACCCCACAAAGACACACATACAAACACACTGACACAAACAGACACATTTTTTTGTCTCATTCCTCTCTATCAGTCTTTTTCTTGTTAAGGAGTAGAGTTTTGATTAGAGGAGATTTGGTTCTTGGCAGGCGAGCAATGCTAGCACATTTAGAGATTTAGTCTGACTCTGTTTTCAGAAGCTCCTGTTTCTCCTGTTCCGTAAATCCTAATCTTTACATTCCGAGCACCACGTCAACAAGCTCCATCTTGGAAAGCCTCAGCACATACTGAGAAATTGCACTACTTTAACATGAAGAATACCGATTTGCAAGGGGAGTTGATAGTTTGTATTGAACGTCACCAGGCATTTTTCACACATAGGGCTTCTCAACTTTGTTGTGGCCATAAAAACTCCAAATGATTTAGCCTTCCTCTGTCACCTTGGGAGGAAGTTGCTAACACAGTTGCGATTGAATTCATTCTTTATATATCTGTCATTAGAAGTCACCTCTCTTTTTCAGTTCCCTGTCGTTGAATCTTTTCTTCTATTTCTCTCCTATCCTGATGAG
Organism: Sprattus sprattus; assembly: GCF_963457725.1. Classification (NCBI taxonomy): domain Eukaryota; kingdom Metazoa; phylum Chordata; class Actinopteri; order Clupeiformes; family Clupeidae; genus Sprattus; species Sprattus sprattus. The sequence goes on along the minus strand of NC_137922.1, from coordinate 35,574,186 downwards.
ATCTTGCTGTGATGTGCTCCTCTGGGTATGTCCCCTGTGCACCAGGGCACTCATACCCTCTCTCCTCAGGACCAGCTTCCCAGCTGCCTTACCCGTATGCCGGTCCCCAGACGAATTAAAGAGAGAAAGAGAGACGACACTGCCTGCATTTAAACTAGCTCCCCAAAAAATGACTGCTGCCTTTCCCCAAGGGGCATTACCTCTTGAGAGATAGAGATGCAGGAGACAGATCAGTCAAAATGGAATGAATAGCAGCAGGGGGCAATTATTCAATCGAGACCATTTCAACTTAGTTCGTTTTTCTTTATTAATATGGCTGTGTTTACAGCGAGCATTTGTCACAGGTGCTTCACAGAACTTGAGGATTAAAAGGGAAAACGGCAACAGCTGAAAGGGAAATCTCTAATTGAAAAGGAAGCAACTTGTCATGTCATTTATTGATTTTATAAATCAGCTTAAACACCCTTTCAGAGTCAATAAAGATGTATTCATGTGAATGCATGGGTGGCTAGGTATAACAGCACATAAATTAATATATTTTCATATTCTTTAAAGTGAATATTATGTTTTGAAGAACACATATCTTAATACACTAGTGTTGGTTTTATTGTTTTGTTTTTACTTTTGTAAGAGTGCCTTTGAAATCTCTTTGGTGTTTTTTGTAGAGGACATTATGTCTCCTCTTTGCTGGTCCTTCTAGGGCTTTGTGTTTATACAGTACCTTTGAAATTATTCTGTCTGCCTCTATCTATCTGGGTCTACTGTTTAATCCCCCATTAAAAAATAGCCTTATGTTTTTGTTTGTTTGTTTGTTTGTTTCTATGTTTGTATGTTTTCTTTTCCTTCTTCCTTCCTCTTGAAAAAAATGTAATACAATTTTTGGAGATAAACTCACAGCAATTTAGAAACCGAGTAAGTTGTCGCTTTCCTTCTACTTGTGTCTGTTCTGTCGTCTCACATGCTCTCCATTTTGTGTGTTCTTCTACTACTCTACCCTACTCCTGTCTTCGTTTATAAATCCTACCCAGCTCACCCAAGGCATGGCTTCAATCCAGTCCTGTATGGAATTACTGTGTGTTATAATGTGTCCCATTTCCTTATTTGTTAAGAACAGGGTAGTAACCCCTCCCATTACCCTATAATGCTCCTCCCAGTTTCCCTTTCATGGACTGGTGTCACTTCATGACTGACACTCTGTGACCTCTGACCCCAGACAGCTCTGTCTGTGCATGCTGTGCACGTCCGGATGTGCCATTCTATAGACTCCATGAGGTTCTACCTCACATGTTCTATTTAGTTCTATAGAATATTCTAGAATCCCCGTCTGTTTCCCCTTTTTTATCTGAGGAGACCCTTCTGAGAAGAATGGGAGTTCTGAGTTATTAAATTGTTTGCTACACCATGACCCCAATCTTTTATAGCCTAAGTCCTATCCAGTTGGTGCTTTGACCTCACTGTTAGACCTGCTTGCTATATGTGGACACATTACTACCCCTCTCCACTGTCTCAACTGATGTGTCACAATCTCTGATGTTTGTGTCTTTTGGAAGATGCTGAATCTAATTTGTTTGCACTGACATCCTCATTCATAATGCATAAATAACATGTATGAACCCCTAAATAAGAGTTTACAGGGGTAAATTAAACATTGGGAATGTTGTTTCGTCACTTTGTTTCCATACCTTTCCTCAGAACTTGCACTGTGGGAAATTTCTCTAAGTGCCAAGTCTTGATTCCGTTTGTCTCCCGTGTCTTTGCAGTACTCCCCGACCATGAGGGCCACCTACCTGTCCATGACTGAGGACCAGAGGCGACACTTTGGGAACGACTTCCAAGCATAGATCTGCCGGAGTACCGTCACGCCCCGTCACTCTGTGTCTTCTCCACGCTTGAAAGTGAAAGTCATACGGTCAACATAAACACATACACAAGAAAATGATATCTCTCCAAAGTAAAAATATGTGTGTGTATGTGAGCGAGAGAGAGAAAGAGAGGGAGAGAGAAAGAGAGAGAGAGAGAGAGAGAGAGAGTGTGGCCTGAGCACTGGCCTGCCGCTTTTGGACAATTACCTTGGGAGGAGGAGGAGGAAGAGGAAAAGCGTGTGAGATTCCACGCCATCGTCAACACATGTCCATGTCTTACCATAGTCCACGTCTCAGGACTGTTCAACAATGCAACCCATCATCCTCTGTCCTGATGTTCTCTGCTCTGCTCTGCCTCCAGTCAACCCCTCCAGTGTCCACCAACTCCCCAGCCTAACTAACCCTGCCATATCAAAGTCTGAACCTGTCATATCACTTCAATGTTAATGTTTACGTGAATGGTTTTCGTCCATTGGAACGCACACCAGCTCTTCTGTCGGTCTTCCTTAAATGCTGGTTGTTTATGAACAAGGACGGAAGATGGATCTTGAATGGTAACAAAAGCACATCTGTTGAACGGAGCATATCTCAGCAGACTTTAAAACGCCAGAGTTCTAGCTTTGGAAACTGTTTTTACCACGCACGAGGGACATTAGGGAGGGTCTGAATTAATTCGACGTTTGGCAAAGCATCTCAGTGGAAACTCATCATATGGAGGCCTTGCCCAACTCCAGTCTTACATGCAGTCTTCTCTGTGTAAATTGATAGGAAAAGTGTAGTGTGAAATTAACTAGTGATAGTAATGTCAGTTTTGTTATGATAGCCATTAATCTATCATTTTTACTTTGGCCAAGGTGGTGAATAAAAAAAATGAAAATCCCATTAACAACATTTTCTGTTAACATTCTGGATGCTAATCCTGTTGTCTATTTGGTAGTAAAGAAGATTATGTTGTTCAACAGAACAAAGCTTGGCATGTCCTTTGCGCCCCTAGACCTTGTTTTTAACCTCCTGCCCCCACAACCAATGACTGTTACAATCTGGTTAGTGTGTATGAAGATAGTTTTCTGGCCTCAGAATGAATCCAACTTATGTGTGTGTTTACAAAGACTGTTCTGTATATGAACACGTGTATTCACCAGTGCTTATTTGGGTGTGTGTATGTGGCTATATCTGTGATATAAATACACAGTCTGGTGGTGGAGAGGCAATGACTTTCGGAGCTGTTGACATTTGACATGTTACAATATTTAGACCACAATATCCTTATTCCCTTGTCTGGGAATTCCCCGCCCCTTCACTGCATTTCATTTGCTCAGTTAGTCTGGCGAAGTTCTAAATGAAGGTCCACTTTACTCAGGTAATTGGACACGCCTTTAACCAATCAGACCAACGATACTATACAACGATACAACGATCGGTAATAAAGCAAACACATATTTTTTCTGTATGAATTGCTCCAGAGCAGGTTTCTGTTCTATTTTCAAAGAAAACTTGCCTTTGAAATCATCCAAGACAGCCGTGAGAGCAGTATATAGTTTGCTGTGCTTTTCTCTTTGCTTTCGCTTTTGATACGTAGACGTGGTTATTTTAAATCCGCCAATGGCGCGCCAGGTAGCCAAAAGCCAGTTTGTGATTGGTCCCAGAGATCCTGAGAATGCTGTATATGAAATGCTGTGCAATCTTTGCCAGACCCACTTCTCAGGCAAAATCAAATTTGCCGGAAGAAGAGGGGCGGGACTTCCCAGACAACTTATTCCCACAACTAGCAAAACATCTGTTTAAAACAGTCATATATTTTCTCCAAGTCCATCAAAGCACAAAATCATAGAAATGAAGTGTTTGTGAAATTGAAGTGAAGGATGAGTCAGTAGAGGTACTTTGCACACGTGGTGTCCTATCCTACTTCATTCCTTGCACACTGAGCCAATCAAATGACACTTCCTGTTTGCATATCCTCCTTTGGGGCCTGAGTCCCTTTTCCCATCGCCATGGTAAAACTGTTGTCGAAGTAACCAACTTCTGTACATAAAATGTATAATAACAAATTATTTGTGTGCTTTTCTTTTGTGTGTGTGTAGCCTACAGCACAGGCAAGGCTCTTAAGCCACTAAAGTCTGACTAGTTTAACTAAAATAACTTACAGAGCAATTTGAGTGGTGCCAAGATCATGTGTAGCCTTATTGGTGATATTTTCTGAATTGTCCATAATGGAACACAGTTGAAAGTTTTTGTCTTCTCTGTTGAGGGAGCAGGCTATATTTCCCGTTTTGTTAAAAAAAAAAAAAAAATCTTTCCACCACTGTCTGATTTCTCAATGTGCGGAGTTTTTCAGGTTTTAGTTTACCTTGTTTTTGTTCTGATGTTGGGTGCATGTGAGTCAACAGTGCCCTCCACAGTGAGTGGTGCATTGTTTCCCGCCTATGTGAAGTTATTTCTCGGGAGAAGAATAACGGTGTTGACAATTAAAGTACTTTTAAACATGATGTTCATATTTTATTGTAGTGTGTGATGAAATTAACCCTGAAATTCACTCCTTTGTTTTTAAATTGTATCCACTTCAAAGTTCTCAACAGCCAAACTAACCCTTTGCAACAGCTCTGGGCAACAAAGTAGAAAGGAAAGGTGGAAAAGTAGGCGGGTGATGTTGCTAGGATACGGTAAACTTACTGACAGATTTCAGTTCTTCCTAGAACAGGACATCTCAAACACGGGAGAGATAATAATTCACACCTTCATAAGAAAGCATTCATCCCCAAGGGGAAGGTAAGAATAATGTGATTATTATAATTACAGCTGAATCTATTGTTTGTCTTGAGAATTCAAGTATAGTACTGTACAGTTGACCAAAGCCTAACCTGTGTATCGATAGCTAGCTAACTATAAAGCTAACTGGTTTGGCTAACTACCAAGCTAACTGGTTTGGCTAACTACCCTGCTAGCCAATTAGGTTAGCCAATGTCAGTTTGGCAATAAACTAGATATGCCCAGTTAACGTTTACTATTGGTAATTGTTTACTGTCAACATTTCCACAACACCAACCAATGCACAATACATTTTGACTTCACAGCATTCACAATGGAGATTGTGTATGTGTATACAAAGAAGCGCAGCGAGTTTGGCCGACAATGCAATTTCTCGGACCGGCCAGCCGAGCTGCATGTGGACATCCTTCCCGACCCCTCTCTAGCTGCTAACTTTGTAGAGAGAGATCCATGTGATGTGCCAACACAATGCACGCAAGAGATGTCAGAACATGAGGTTAGTCACCTCTTGTTTGAGTGGCATTATCTCCATCTACTGAATGAAACGAGAATTGCAATCTACCAGCTCTTAGTCGCGTAAAGAAATCTCAAGAAAACTGATTTTGAAAGTAAAACCTGTTAATTCTATGATGTTACAGCGTCGTTGTACTGTGAAAATGCCCGAACATGAGAGCATGTTTCGTGACATTGTCCAAAGGCCAATTCCTTTTACAGAACTATCTGAATAGCCAAAGTGTATTTGTTATCATTCATTCTCAGTGTTGAATTCCAAAATACAGTGGGCAATTGTAATTATTAGGTTTCCTCCGGTAGGAGGTAACCTATTGTTATTGTAGGCTTTCCTATTATTATTATGTTGCTGCAATGGGAGTCAATGGCAGCCCCTGGAACCATATGGTAACTTTTTGTGAAATTTGGCACACTCATTAGGGACACTCCCTTCTTTATTCACACCAAGTTTCATGGCTCTCATTGCACCACTCTAGCGCCACCAACAGGGCAAAGTTGGACTTTTGTAACACACGCAACTTTTGAACCGTATGACCATTTGATTCCCTGAATCAAGACGAATTAAACCCACCCCTTGGCGTCGATTTCCGGTTATATAGATTTTCCGCTATTTCCGGTTTTATCAAAAAACTTTGAAAGCCTTCTCCTCCTACAATTTTTGGCAAATCTTCTTCAAAATCACCAGAGATGATCTTCAGACCTAGCCTCACAAAAGTTATGGAAATAATTGTGATCCTCACAACCGTTTGTCCGGTACAGCCACTCAAATTCAGCTGAAAAGCGGCCAAACAGGAAGTGAAGTCATATGTCAGCAAATATTTGAGTGAAATTTACGCCATAGGTGTTTTAGTTCGTCTTGATCCAGGGAATCCAATGTTACCTCATTTTTGAAAATCGGTCATACGGTTCAAAAGTTGCGTGTGTTAACACAAGTCCAACTTTGACCCGTTGGTGGCGCTAGAGTGGTATAATGAGAGACATGAAACTTTGTATGAATACAGAAGAGACTGTCTTTAATGATTGTGCCAAATTTCACAAAAAGTTACCATATGGTTTGTCCGGTACAGCCACTCAAATTCAGCAGAAAAGCGGTCAAACAGGAAGTGAAGTCATATCTCAGCTAATCTTTGAGATATCAACACCAAACTGGTATATCACTTGGATGACACTACACTTTGTTCCCATGTGCAAACTGCAAAGGCAACTTCATATCTTGAAAAATGATTGACATAAAGCAAATTGGATACATTGTTAACGCTAAAATAATGCTTTACACATCTGCAGGTCAAAAAGTGAAACTCTGATTCAATCACAAGTTCATATGAAGACACTTGAGAATGTTTAGTACACAAATCTAAAAAAAAGTTGACTGTAAGATGAAAAGTAGATTTTTGGTGAATATTTGAAACATGTATGCTTGACTACTTGCTAGGGTGGTTCTCTATGTCTCTCTGTCTCCTCATCCGCGCGGCTCCTAAATCTCACACACACAGTCTCCCCTTAACACACGCGCAGGCTTTGTTTTACGCACACACATTCTCACAGACACACAGCTTGCTGTCACACACATACATTCTCACAGACACACAGGGTAAGCGCACACACACAACCTCCACTCAGTCTTAACTTCAAGGCAAAAGCATTGTAAATGTTGGATTTGAAATGTAATATCCCATTGGCAAGTCTGCAGCATGGATTTTTCTATACAGTGACAAATTGTCACAAAATTTCATTTTTCCCTGGTTCGCAATGTTTGAAGGAGGAAACCGCCATCGCTGCTTGCAGCTATATTTGATGTTTGTTTTTATAAAGTTGACGGACATTGCCAAAAACGTACAGTATAAATCCCTACAGTTGTGAGAATGAACAAATTACTTTATTATGCTCTTTGAAAGGTGATCATGACTTATTTGGTCCTATTCGTCCTACTAAGTATGTCTACCTACAGCATATAGTGATGCTGTGATGTGAAAATCCGTGCTCCACCAGGTGAACACGGAGCGCTTTGAGTCTGAGTCACGAGGCATTAACCATGCAGAGGGTGGCTGGCCGAAGGATGTCAACCCCCAGGAGATGGAGCAGACCATTCGCTTCCGCAAGAAAGTTGAGAAGGATGAAAACTACATCAATACCATCATGCACCTGGGCAGTGTGAGTGCTTCCCCTCCTCCACATTAGTGTGTGCAGGCTATGACTCAGGGGGTAAAATATATATGTTTTATATCAGAGAACTCCTAGAATTACACATTGTGTGTGTGTTGTGAGTGTGTTTTGGGCTTTTCTGCAGTTAAATGTTTTCTGTGATCAACATGAGGCCCATGTATAGATTGGTAATGTATGTAACTGCCTTATTGCATGATGCAATGACAAGTTTGCCCAAAATACAGTACAAAGTTGACTCTTTAGGCAGCCCGTCAATATTTAGTAATATGATATGATACACTATGATTCCATTCATCCAATTCAATAATGGGTCTCCGTTCAGAAACACCAAATCAAAACCATGTTAGACTACATTTCAATTAAAAATGACATATGACAGTGGAAATGGAGAAAGTCATTGCAGCTCCCTCTCCATGACAGACCTGTGTTCCTCCTCACCACAGCTCATGGAGCACTGCATCAAGCAGAACAATGCCATTGACATCTACGAGGAGTACTTTGATGGAGAGGAGGTGGTGGAGGAGGCAGAGGAGCAGCCCTCGGCCAAAACCATCAATGTCTTCAGGTGCAGTGTGGCAGTAGTGGCACATCCATGTGTTTGTGTGTGTGGGTTGTTGTTATTTAATGCTCAATATTGAGTTTTGTTTTTCTATTGCCTGTAGGCTGTGTAGTTGCCTTAAGCTGTTACTCTCCCTCTCCTCATAAACACTGAAAAATGCAAAAGCCCATAAACCTTTCAGTGTCACCATGAATATTGAACTTCAAAGTAGCAAAGATTTAAAACAAGCAACCGCTGTGTAATAAATATCTCATGTTGAAGAGTTTCAGCATGCCATGGTAATGCAACATTTGGGATCTCATTGCTGCTTTGTCCCACAGAGACCCCAACCCAGTGAAGCGCACGGCCACCAGTCTCTCCTGGCACCCGGATAGAAACCGCAAGCTGGCCGTGGCCTACTCCTCCCTTGAGTTCCAGAGGACTACCCAGGACATGAACTATGACTCCTACATATGGGACATCGGTAGGTAGCCTCTAGTTTTGTGCATCTGTCTATCTATTTATCTATCTATCTATCTATCTATCTATCTATCTATCTATCTGTCTGTCTGTCTGTCTGTCTGTCTGTCTGTCTGTCTGTCTGTCTGTCTGTCTGTCTGTCTGTCTGTCTGTCTGTCTGTCTGTCTGTCTGTCTGTCTGTCTGTCTATCTATCTATCTATCTATCTATCTACATATCTATCCACCCATCCATCCATTAACTTATTTTATGCTTCATCCAAATGTCCACTTCGTAATGATAGGCCTGGCCTAGACTGCTGTGAGCCTTTGAACTCCTGCGAGAGCTCATATTTAGAGTCCATAGCTTAGTTTGTTCCTTATTTCCCGCAGAAAACCCCAATAAGCCTGAGATGACTCTAAAGCCAGTGTCTCCTCTTGTCTGTCTGGAGTACAACCCCAAGGACTCCCACATCCTCATCGGAGGAAGTTACAATGGCCAGCTCGGTGAGTCTTCAACAGCCCACCTTAATCAAGACTAGTAAACTTCTATCACACAAATAGTTTTTACTGTGCGACTGTGAGTGACTAATGCCTTGATATTCAGAGACACAGATTAGCCGAGGTCTGAGATTGAGCCTGTTTCCTCTGTTTCTCATAGAGCAGCTCAAAGACCTTGCAAAGCCATGCTCTCAAATGAACTCTATGGCCTAAAGCCTGTTTCATCCGCTTGACTATAACGAGTCACCATTGAGCTATTAGATTTGCACCGTTTGCCCAGAAGGTTGTCTCGGTTATCCTTTTCAGTCTGGAAAAAGAGTAAAAGCCATGTCTCTCCCATTCTCTCCCTCTCCCTGTGCCTAGAGTTTTTTATATATTTTAATGGAGTGGGTTACATAAGGCTGTTCAAGGCCTGAGGTTAGGATTGCTTGTTATAGAATTGACATATTCATGTCGTGTTCAGCTGTGTGCCTTTTGATAGTGTGTGTGCGTGTGTGTGTTAGTTTTATCTTTTCTTTGGAAATGTGTACACTGCAAACATTTGTGTGTGTGTGTGTGTGTGTGTGTGTGTGTGTGTGTGTGTGTGTGTGTGTACGTGCCTCTGTGTGCATATACGCAGCACATTGTGTACTGTCATATTTAATTCTGCTTGCGTTTGTGTGTGCTTGATGATTGCCGTGGCCTGTCCTTGCTTAGCCTACTGGGACACGCGCAAGGGCAGCCAGCCTGTGGAGATGTCCACCATCGAACACAGCCACAGGGACCCCGTCTACAAGGTCATCTGGCTGCAGTCAAAGACGGGCACAGACGCCTTCTCTGCCTCCACAGATGGCCAGGTGAGCAGGTGGAACTCCCTGTATCCCCACACCACTTCACTCCACTGCACACACAAATAGGAACAGAACAGATTGACCCTCCTTGGGAGAATAATTAATTGTAGATAAGAACACACAGCTTGTCAAGGGGTAAGCCTGAGGTAGCCATGTTTTAATACTTTTTTAATTGAATTTCTCATTTAATGTCTTTCATGATATTACATTGTCATTATTCATGTGTGTAGTCTCGGTTATTTACTGTCTTCTCTCCGTATATCTTTCTCTCTCCGTGACGCTCTCTGTTCTGTGTTTTCCAGGTCCTGTGGTGGGATATCCGTAAGTTTACTGAGCCGACAGAACGTCTGGTCCTGGACCCCAGCAAAAAAGGCAAACTTGAGAACGCTTTAGGGGCCATCTCTCTTGAGTTTGAGACCACTATGGTAGGAGACAAGAGACTATATACCCACAGCACATTGACACACACACACACCTTCATTTTCCAACTTTCCACTAAAACAAACCCATGTATTAACTACCTTTTTTTTTTTACGTGACGTCATCCTGTTGCTGACTATTTGGCCAATAGCAAGTAAAAGGGAATGAAATGATGAGAACAGTTTATAACAGTGTATAAACTGCGGTTAATAGTCAGGAAATTACAGTACTTTCACACAAACACACATTTCACTTACACAGCATGTAACATACGGCACCAGTTTCTACATACTGACAGTTATTTCAATCCCCTACTCCATGCAGCCTTATAAATAGTCAGTCAAAGAGTTACTTACCCATTACAGTATGAGTGTTAAGTTGAACGTGACCATTTTGTCTCTATGACAAGAGTAAAATCACTGATTCTGGTTAGTCATCCTCTCCTTGTTCAGCCAACCAAGTTCATGGTGGGGACGGAGCAGGGTCTGGTGGTGTCCTGCAACCGCAAGGCCAAGACGCCCGCTGAGAAGATCGTGTGCACCTACAGCGGCCATCACGGCCCCATCTACGCCCTGCAGAGGAACCCATTTTTCCCGAAGAACTTCCTGACTGTGGCCGACTGGACCGCACGGATCTGGTCCGAGGACATCAAGGAGTCCTCCATCATGTGGACCAAGTAAGCATCTGTGCCTGTCCGTAAGGTTAGGCCTAGCAACGTCACTTGAATTAAAAAAAAAAAAAAAAAAAAGAAGATGGTTGGTACACTCAGCAGATTCACTGGAAAGCTAAGTAAACGAGTATGAAAGCAAAGACTTGAGGTTTGCTGTGAAATGCTTTCAGTATTATTCCCATTCGGCTGTGACCTGATTCACTGTGAATGAAGTGATGAAGAGCCTTTTATTCTAAGCACCATCTCATTGCTACTGAGTTAACTCTGTCACAGACTGTCAGACTCTTCCTGTGTCTTTTTACTCTCTGTCTCTGTAGAAACTGTTTTTTTTTTTCATGTAGGGCGTTGAATCCAATAGACTGCTTTCTCTTCATTTTAACATGACCCAGAAATGGAAATGTGACCAACAATGTCTGCCAACGTCACTGATGACGAGAGAGCAGGGTTTTTTTCTATCTTAGGATCATGATAGAAATGTTTTCAATATCTGAGTAGAAACAGTTACAGCCTTAGGGTCATATGGAGGTAAAGAGGCCAACCTAGACTTGCTATTGGATCATAATAGCATCTTTTTTTTAATCTATTAAGCCTTATAACTCATTTGACACAAATATGACCCCTTTTAAAACCATATTTTAGAGACAAGAGACATTGTCAGAGACGAAGAAAGCAGTCAGCACCCTTAAGTGAAAGCCACAGACTAGTGAGTCCACTTAATGTCCTCTCCCCCCTGTAGGTATCACTCAGCCAACCTGCTGGACGGCTGCTGGAGTCCCATGCGTCCGTCTGTCTTCTTCACCATCAAAATGGACGGGACGTTAGACGTGTGGGACTTCCTTTTCAAGCAGAATGACCCCACTCTCACCCTCAAGGTACATGTGGCCCAAACCCAACATGGCTGCCTCTTCCCCCCTAGGGATGTTCCAGACTCTTTAAATCTTCAATGCCTTAGATAACTGTTAGATAAAAAAACTGTTTTGTAAATGTCTCTTTTATTCTGCAGATTTATAAATGGATGACTATGCTCCTATGTGAAATTCTAAATCTGGTAGTGTTAAAGCCGAGGAGTAAACCATTGCACTACAACAATGAATTGCCTTGATGTCTTTTAAGTGTGGGTGTTATGTGTAAGTTTGAGTCTATGTGAGCATATCTCTGCGTGTGTGTGTGTATGTATGTCCATATAACTTTGTTTATATGTGTCTATGAACCTATGATTGTGTATACATGTGTGTGTGTGTGTGTGTGTGTGTGTGTGTGTGTGTGTGTGTGTGTGTGTGTGTGTGTGTGTGTGTGTGTGTGTGTGTGTGTGTCTTGGTCGGCAGGTGTGTGACGAGGCTCTGTACAGCATGCGGGTCCAAGACAACGGGCGCTTCATAGCCTGCGGCTCCCAGCTGGGTACGGCCACGCTGCTGGAGATCTCCTCTGGCCTCTGCACACTCCAGAGGAACGAGAAGGCCCTGGCCACCGCGGTGAGAATGCACCAGCGCCCCACACTCTCTCAGCACCCCTCAGCAGTAACAGCACATGGCACATTTCACATAGCCACATAGCCGTGATGTGATAATGTGGTTGCCGGTTCAAATGTAAAGCCATGCTAGTGGTGGTAGGGGGTCATGTCAGGGTATCGGTTATTTGTAAGACGAGGTATGGCTACTGCAATGGTTAGGATCATTGCTTAGTCAAATGGCTATTTGACCATCAGTGTAATTGTGTGTTGGTGAGAGTTGTCAGAAGCGCTGAATCAGAATGCACATAGAAAATAAAAGACGATAAGTAAAGATGCAGTGTGATTATCACTGATGGGTGAGCATTCAGCATTAAAAAGCACATAAAACAATGCAAAGCCAAGCGTAAATCCAGAGTAAACCGAAGCTGATTATATAATAATTTATGGTGCAAGTAGTGATGCAGTCTTATCATCAAATCCATACCATCCACTGAAGTGACCAAAGATATCTAAGCCAACGATTAGTTTTAGAGCGTCTGGCCATGTTTGATATGATCATAAACCACAAAATGAAAGTGCCGTTGTCAACTAAAGTCGATGAACGTTCTAGAGTACCAAGGGTAACTATAGTTGACAAAGAAAGCATCAGCAGTGAAAGCTGTCCACAATCAAAATGGCCGTCGTATTGTGTTATGGAATTAATTGATGGTTTTAAAGATGATCTGTGTGGTTGTTGATGTCCACTTCAGTGTGTGTCTTTGTCCTGACGTCCTGATGCTCTTCTGTCTCCCCTGGCCAGATGTTTGAGCGGGAGACCAAGCGAGAGAAGATCCTGGAGGCGCGGCACCGTGAGATGAGGCTGAAGGACCGCAGCCGCTCTGAGCAGGGCAAGGAGGACGACGGGAAGGAGATGGACGGGGAGGAGAGCCCCGAAGAAATGCTGGCCCGCTCCGAGAAAGAGTTCTTCGACATGGTGGGGGCCGAGCAGAAGAAGAAGAAAGAGAAAGAGAAAGAGCAAGAGCAGGCCAAAGAGGTGGGAGCAACAAGAACATTTGTCTGCGTTACTAATTTAAAATAACTTGCATGAAATCTTTCCTGCCAATCGAAGGGTTGTGAGACTCAGATGTTTATTTTGCCAGAACGTTGGTTGCTGAAAGAATTTCAAGTTTTCACAAAGAACCTATCAAGGAACCCTGTCTTTCAGGAGTGGCACAGAAGGCCTTTTCTCCTCTGTGTGTCACCTTGTGGGCTGAACATGCTACATAACCCTTGATAACACCAGTTCCCATCCATTGAATCTGCGCACCCACTCGGTTAATGGTCACCAAGGAACAACCATTTATTACTGCTTGATGGAGGTTGTTTTCTCCACTCCGTCTGCTCCATTAGTTTCCTGCCAGATGTAACTACACCTTGTTGCTGCACCAGCCGAGATTAGAGCTCGTCTTGGTCCACTGGCCAGCGAAGATAAGGGGGCCTGGTGTCTATATATAGCCGCAGGAGCTGGTGCCTGAGCATAAATGCATTGTGTACGTTAAACAGTTTAATGTCTGAATGCAGCCACGTCAGGACATTTGCCCCACGGCATCATTAGTGCAAAACAAGCCCCAGCACGTTGCTGGTCTCTTAAGCTGTCACAGTTCACTTTTGTTAAGTCGTGCCTCTCGTTAACAGAAAAATTGCATTTTAGCTGTGAATGGTACATTATAATTTTCCCAAGCTTGTGTTTAGTGAAAGGGCTCTTCATCATGCAAATTGGTTTGAAATTGTGGGGCTGATCGAGTAATTGGCACATTGAAGGAAATTATAGGCTGAGGCTAATGTGAGAATTGATGTGCTATTTTCTTTTGTCTTTTTTTCTTATTCCAGGAACAAGATAACTTCGAATGAAAAGGGAATCTAAAGCAGGGGATGGACAGCAATGTATTGTCATATTGAAATGCCACATGATGTGTTTTGAATAAAGAGTGAGAGGAAACAGACAGTAGTGCCTATGCACAACAGAAGATGTTGTACTCAAGAATGACACAAAGCATGATTCATGCATTGACTGCTGCTTTCCTTGATTAAAGATATATTTTTTGCTATTTTAAAAAAATTAGACGTGTGGGATTGTGGCAGTTTGTGAGCAAAATGTCCTGTACCAAACAGCAATGCAGTAGGCTACAGACATTCTGTCATCATTTCAATCTTATTTATACAGAAATTGAAACAAAACAACATAACAACTGATTAACACATAACTGCGCTTAATAGGCTAACTATAATATAGTATTCAATATTAAATTATGCTACTATTACACGGATTCATTAAATAACATAAACTGGTAATAAATCAGCATAGAGTATCCTATCTTGCGGGTTTTTTTCCCCCCATAACGTGCGCACGAAGTGAACGTATGTTGATGTGTTCTACAAAGCTATCGATAGGTGTCGTGGCAGAGTCTCCTACTGGGCAACGAAGCGGGTGGACTACGAGCGCATCAGGCGCATTTAATGACGAGTATATGAGCCTGCGAAGAATGCCCTTGTGTACACTTCACTACTGATCTCTAAGGGGATCCAGGAACAACACAGGAGTCGGTAGATGAAATGGAGAGTAAAGGTTGAGAGAAAACCGCGCTGACAAGCTGACGGCTTTGCCACGTTGTCTGTCGTTCCTAGGCTTGTTTCGTAGTAGGCTACATAATATCGGAGGACTTGACACGGAGATGAGCGATGTACATTTAAGTTGCGAGCGATTCTAAATGATTGCGCTGCATTTTGTTGTTAATACCTACGGAAGAATGGTCAACTGCTCCGGCAAACGAATGTAGACATTAAATAGGCTAAGTTACGCTACTCTTAGGGTATTTAGTTTATTTTATTTAATGTAGACGTGGTATTGCACAAAATATTTGATGTGTGCCTGATTTAGAATAGACATTCGTGTTCTGCGAGAGAGACGTGCTTCAGGAAGAAGTCATGAAGGACACTTCTGAATCAAAGGACCAACAACTAACTGTGAGTAGGATGACCCATTTTCTCGTAGTCTAATGTTAAAAGGTTATAATGCCTATTGTAGTCTAAGGTTCTTTCTGGTGAGAAAATGTCCTCTAAAACGGTCTAGATCCCCTTGCTCGGTGATCTGTGCTTTCCTGCCCCATATCTGAATAATTCACGTGGTCAGTTTCAGTTGCCTGTCCCCTAATTTAGGCCTACAGTAGACAAGTCTCTGTCATCGCACAGCCTATACCAGACACTGAACATAATCTATACGGCTGTGTCAATTTCTGTGGAGATAATAATAATAATAAGAACCTGACGCATTGAGTTATAAATAATAATAATATGATCTCTTGTTTTAAGATAGGCTATCTCACACCGCCACCGTATAAGGCACCTGTTCTTGGGTTGTTGATACCTCAGGCACGTATCTTATGGCTTGAGAGTTATGCTTGCATATCATTTTATTGTTGGTCGAGCTGGCACCTTGGCACCCGAACAATGAAAGAGTTACTTGGTCATGTCCCATTTCAAGACCATTGGGCAATAATTCGTCTTTTATTAGACCTACTGTATAACCTAATGTAGAACTACCCACTCTGTAGCCTATAGGCCTATAGGGCAAAAAGTAGATATTCATGGTTGATTATTCAAAATAACTAGCCTACCGAAGCATTGTGTCTTTTCCAACACGCACACACAAATACATTTCACAGAGAGAGAGAAGTGTTATGTTAAATTGGTGCATTTTCACGATCTTGAACCTTGAAAATTCTGTTCAAAAATAGACAACATTCAAGATAAATGCAGAATACTTAGCCTAATTGTTACTTAATACTTAAATTGGTGGTAATCAGTATACAGTTATATTGATCACTCGAAGGACTACTTTTTAAGTTGTCATGTGTAGGCGCTCTCGTAAGCCAGCGTTTCTCAAACCTACGGCGGTGCAAGATGAAGAAACTGCTCGCAGAACCCTGCCACTGCCAAAGTCCTACTCTGCGCGTCTCTCACTTGCAATGTCCCCGCACCTTTCACTGAACTTCTTGCTTTAAGTCATTTTTTCCTCCTGCTACTTTGTCAGTCATGGCGGCATGTTCAAGGCAAGAAAGTCTGGGTGCCTTTTTAAGGAAACAGAAGCTATATAAATTATAACAAAGAACCACAGTAAAAGAGCATCGCCCGTTTACTCGTAATTACATCCATCTTATTTTATTTCCACTGACGGCTTTCCTCCAAAGCCAGTGTGTGTCATTTGCCAAACTGAGCAACGAAGCAGTGAAACCATTGAAATTGTGCCAACATTAAGAATCAGAACATTCATCAGAGGATTTCTGTAAACGGAGAAGGGTGGATAATTTAACCAAAAATGAGAAACTTGGAAAAACATATTTCAAACCACATTTCAAAATACACCAATAGGCCTTTCTCAGTAAACACAGTCTGAGAGTCCATGTCATAATGTCTTCCTAGTTTAATCGTGAGAAAGCAGGCGCACCTATCACATAAGAGTGAATGGCGTCATTAATGGCGTCAGTTTTTATTCGCTGCATTTTTCCTGCCAAACCAATTAAATAAAGTCTGATTACTTAGGTTAGAAGTCAGCCTACATTGTGCGAAAGCTGTTCAGACGCATCTATCAGTTGCAACCTCTCTCTTTCTCTCTAAGGTTATAATAGCCTTAATAAAACAACTCAAGTGTGTGTTGGGAATGTAAGATCATTTTCATCATGTTGTGTATATCCAGGCAACATGTTTTAGGCCAGTGGTGGGTCCAGGTTTCTTGACACAGTCAGTGTCTTACATCATTCTGATACGTGATGGTAACGTTGACTCATAACGTTCTTTAAAAAAACAAAATCAGTGTATTGGTTATTTTGACATTGTTAGTTTTGGTAGTGATTTATGTCCAGACAAAACATTGCTGTTGTAGGTTTTTTGACACAAATTATGTTAATAATGTTTCATGGGCACATAATAATAATAACTATGTATCAATCTATCTATTCCTACTGCAAAGGGGGTTTGTGGGTTGTTGTTGTTGGTGGTGGGAGGTGTGGGGTTGGTGTTACAACCGTCTGACTGACTGTTTCATCCATAGCTAATAAAAAGTTAACAATACTGAACCTAAATATTTAGAATACGTTGCTCACCTCGAGTAATCTAATGGAATATGTTACACATTTTAGGATATATAATCTGTAATCTGTAGTGGAATACATTTTCCAAGTAACGCTCCTAACACATGTGATAGATATGATTATATTTTCACACTTTCGCTCTAGGACATTGGCTGTTTGTTGCAGTTGTAATTGGATTTTACTGGTTGGTAATTGTAATACGGGCTTGTGAGACAACAGATGAGATTTATTGAATGTTTTGTACTTTAAATGAAATCAATCATATTTTTCCCAGGTTGCCTTGCGAATCCGACCCCTCAGTGATGCTGAGCAAGAGGAAGGAGCCACCATAGTGGCTCACAGGGTGGATGAGCAGGTTAGTGTGTTTGTGCACATCAGTGTGTGTGTTTGAGCAAGTCAGTGTGTGTGTTTGAGCACATATGTGTGTGTGTGTGTGTTTTGGTGCGTGTGTGTGATCGTGCACATCAGTGTGTGTGTTTGTGCACATCAGGGTATCAGGACATAAGGCATCATTACCCAGAAAAGTCAAGTGCGCCTAAAGGTGTGTAGCCTCTGTGAACGTCCACACCCAGGGCCAATCCACATCATGAGGGAGTGTGTGGGCATATCGCTGCGATTGTGTGTGTGTGTGTGTGTGTGTGTGTGTGTGTGTGTACATGTGAGAACATGATAGAGAGACAGAGAGAGAGAATGACAGAGTACTTGACACAGGGAGAAGAGTGACAGAAAGAGGTCTCTATGTCTCTCACTTTCCTCGGTCATGTTTGTTCTCTTTGCATTTGTAATGGATCGTTGGGAAAGCAGGATCCTGTGTTTCACTGTGTGTGTGTGTGTGTGTGTGTGTGTCTGTGTGTGTGCCCTAGCTGAGCTAATACTGTACGGCCAGTAACTCAAATCGACAGATGAGTCAGATGCAGGATCATCACACCTTAAGTGTATTTATAAGCATCTGTGTGTTTGCGTGTGTGTGTGCAACAGCTGACTGACTGCTTGACTCAGTTTGTTCATTACACAAAAAGGATATTCAGCGCTAGTAGTGGGCTTCACGTCACCAGATGATGCGCCTCTTAACTCAATGCGTCAGGTTCTTAAGTGGCAAGTGTGACAAATGTGAAGTGAAGTCATCAAGGTGGACTCCTTGCTGATACTCCTTAGTGTTTTGAAGATATAGCCTTGGTTTTTATTGGTGTGCACCCCATGATTATTTTAAGTGATTATTTCAATATGTAATAACAAACACAGAGTGTGATAAATAATGCCTCTTAAAGATAGTCCAGTGAAGCGAATTAGCATCGAACATTATAGCTACCTGATCTTTCAGTCTCTCCAGTGATTGTAGCAGAACAGTCCCTGTTAAAACCAAACCAGGCAAATCAATATGTCGCAGTGTCACACACACACCTGATCACACAAGACCAGGAGCACCTAACGCCTCTGAGACTGTAAGGTTTCTTCTCTGGGAGCAGAACACAGGCTGCTCTCATTTAGTCTGCCACTGCTGCTAACCTCTGGTGATAATGACTGTGAAGCTATTATGTTAATGGTGGCTTGTGTGATTAAATGTGTGAATACATGCAATTTTAATATAACTACTAATAACCTACTTAATCACTTTATATAAGTCCTTCAGGTACTGTAAATGTGAACAGTTTTGGTGCATATATAAACCATCGTCTATAGGTTTGTCTCGCACATTTGTTTTCGTCAACCTAATGTGGTGGCCTTGCCCTTGGTTATTATGTCATGTAGTAAGGTTCATTTGAGGTGTTGTCGTTGTGTTGACACCTGAGAGCTACCCCCCCCCCCCCCCCTTCTAGTTCTCCTTCCCGGCGAAAACAGGTTGTGCCGCTGGGCGAGGGGATTGTGGCTGAGCTCCTGGCATACTGTGTACCTTAGCCGCGCTCAAGGCTTATAGGCTTTTGTGTGGTCTTGGTATTCTGTTTGTGCATCTGAGCGCATGAATGTTACTGGATGAGCCTGGACTACAACAACTGGCTGTGCACTCACAAGGACGACGGGAGATTAACACACACGCACGTTAACGCACACTCAAATGGAGGAACACCTGGACACATCAAGTTGCAAACACAGAGACACACACACACACACACACACACACGCACACACACACACACACACACACACACACACACACGTGCACAAAAGGTAAACAACACACTTTTGACCTTTCAAGTGCATGCATAATACAGACTGACAAATAATTATGGAACAGATAAAGCTAACCCATGGTGTCTTTGCACGTAAACAAACAAACACACACACACACACACACACACACACACACACACTAATTACAAAGTAATTAGACAGAATCGCTGACTGACCAAAAAGGCACCCTCCTGATTTTGTTTGTGCAACACAGTGCCATCTGCCATTTCTTGCCTCAGGTAGGCTGAGACAGATTAGCTTAGCTTCCGTCTATCTGTCTCTCTCTCTCTCTCTCTCTCTCTCTCTCTCTCCCTCTCTCTCTCTCTTTCTCTTTAACAGCCGCCGGTCAGGCACCAGGGGCAATCCTAAACCCTGAAGAGATGAGCCAACTGGCTGTAAAGCTTTAGGGGTTTAAGTCTACCGTGGCCACCTGCTCTGTTATCAGACACTGACACACACACAATATACACACACTTGTTGCTTCCATCCCTCCCCCATTCATCCCTCTTTCATCTCCTCCTAACATCCCATCCTCTCTCTCTGTCCATCCAAAGTGGTCCAGTACCTATGAGCTCCACCATAGAACTGTACCATTCTGGTCAGCACACCAGCCAGCAGACTATGCTGTTGTCTATATCATCTTCTTCTGGTTCCTGTAGCCACGGTGATGAGAGGGTTCAGGAACGGAACTGAATAGGGAAGCATGTTTTTGTGTGATTGAAGGATGCTGCTGCTGCTATGCCTCCAAGCTTACATTGGGTACTTCATAAATGCCGTCAATGGAAAAGACTTCACATAACGAACTTAGAATGACATAACTGCTGTTGAGTCAGCGGTGGAGTCACCTGGATGCGCAGGGAGGGAGAACCAGGAAAAGGTTCACCTAGTTCTCAGTTTGTTAATGGGATGAGGTCAGCGAAGGTGTTAAGAGGACTCGTGTCGGGTCAAAGGCTCACAGTGTCCCATCACTCTCCCACAGCTTCACAGAGATGACCGCTGGAGCCCCAGCAGTGCATTGTGGGAAAATATCTCCACATGGAAACCTTAGGAATAGACTCTCACTAGCCACAGTGTTATCATTTGATGCCCTTACAGTACTTTGGGGCCTGGAAAAGAAGAATAAGACAGTGACTTCCATTTGACCAACCATCGGCCCTTTTCCAAACTGGGTCTTTATTTTAAAGAGACAGTACACGTTAGTGTTGCTGTCTAGGTATGTCTAAATGCATACAGATTAGCATTAGCATGTTTCCGCCTGAAGGGTTGGCAAGCCTTGATGAATGCCTCCATACAGTAGCTGTAGGTTAAGATGGAGTCATTATCTAGCTGTCTCTGTCTCTGTCCATTGAATGTGACACTGCTATCCTCGCTCTGTATGTGAAAGAGACGGTGTGTATTAGTGGAGCTCTCGAGGTATGCCTAATTGTGTTCGTGTCAGCTTTTCTTAGCCAGTCAGGCTGTGTTGTTCAGTGTATACTGCTGTACGGTAATGGTAAATTGAGACAGATGACTGGGCTGACTCCTCTTAAGAGGCCGGCTCAAATTAGCCGCTAGTGTAAAGATGACTGCCCGTTTCACAGAAGCACAAAGAGCCATCACAAGACATACACTGATCTCTTAATTGCTGCCGCTCTTGAGGCCAAGCCACTCGTAGACTTCCAGCGGCGCAAGTGTGATGATGACGGGCCGACTTACAGAAGCCCAAAGCAGAAGAGTCATCACAAGACACACTGATCTATATACAGGGCACTTAAGACCTTAATATGGGACCAGGTCAAGCTGTCTAGGGACAGGTCTTCTGTAAGAGTCACAAGAAATCATTTAAGGCTATTTTTGTCGGTCATGTGTTTGTTTGTTTTTTTCCTTGAAAAATAATATTAGTATTAGCTAATAAAAGTATTAGTTGGACTTCAATACACCATAATGTACCATATTCAGTGGCACTGCTATTCATATGGGTGTAATTGGTGCCTTGGTCCTATCACGACCGGTGCTAGGTCCATGCTAGTTCCATTCTCCAAAGGTAAATGGTGTTGGTGTTGCTTCCGTGTGGGAAGGCCGTGTGGTAATGGGTTGAGGAGGGGGCATGCTGGTTGTTGGCAGGGTGAGGGAGGCTGGCATGACTGGCTGGGCCCCTGGCATTGTACTGGACTGAGCATGTGTGCCAGGCAGGATGTGCTTCCCGTAGCTTTAGTGCCTGTTAAGAGAGGCAGATGGGCAGGACAGTGCTGCCTAGCGCACGCGCACGCGCACACACACACACACACACACATACACACACACACACACACACACACACACACACACACACACACACACACACACACACTCAGACACACACCCACACTCACACACACACACAAACATTCACAGTCACACTCACACTCACACACACACACACACACACACACACACACACACTCACACACACACACACACACACACACACACACACACACACACTCAGACACACACCCACACTCACACACACACACAAACATTCACACTCACACTCACACACACACACACACACACACACACACACACACACACACACACACTCACACTCACACACACACACACACACACACACACACACAAACTCACACTCACACTCACACTTATACTCACACTCACACACACACAAACACTCACTCACACACTCACACTCACAAATTCCACATGTTTTTGACCCATGCTACAACACTCCATTCAAGTTTCATGAAAACCATCTTGGTAGTTTTAGCGTAAACCAGCTCACAGACAAACAAACAGACAGGTAAACAAACGACAACGAAAACATAACTTGGCGGAGGTCATTACAAATATAGTCACACAGACACACACAATTAAAAACACGGTGTCACAGTCACATGCACACACACACTCACACACACTCATACATAAACAGACACAATTAGTCACAGACATCCATTACACAAGCTCAGTCAAACTTGGTATCTCAAGCATACACACGCAAGCACACAGTCTCTTAGTCTTACACACACACACACACACACACACACACACACACACCCACACACCGTTATAAATAAGGTCGTAGAGACACACTCACATACACACATTATACAA
>NC_137922.1:35534131-35544131 GCF_963457725.1 Sprattus sprattus | reverse complement strand
TGACCGAGGCTGGCTTCATCCCCCACATAAGCTTGTAGTCATATCACCTCGCCACCAAGTGTGTGTGTGTGTGTGTGTGTGTGTGTGAGGACCCTGCAGGGGATGGTGCGATGTGCTGGCAGAGCCAAGGGAGTGCACTCAGCGGTCCATGCCCGAGCCGTGCCACTCCTGCTGGGTGAGAGAGCTGCGGCGGGTCCCCACTCTGGAGGATACCTGGTTCCAACTGGGTTGGCCAGTAGGCTACCTCCTATGAAACAAGAGGAGGAGGAGGAGAGATCCAGCCTGGCTGATCGAGCAGAGATTTGTTATTGCCGAGTCATACCTTAATGAATGATTGTTTTTGCTGAGTCATACCTAAATTAATATTTGATGAGCGATGACGCATTAGATGAAGAGCCACTTTGATGATGCGTTAGTGATCCAGCTTGTGGAGAGACGCTTAATACAGAGGCAGAGTTCACAGGGGGGTGTCAGATGAGAAGAGATGCTTTGCAGTAGGGGGGATCTGAAACTGAATCATTTAATAGAATTGAACTTGCATAAAAGTGGCATTATGTAATGGGAGGGTGAGAGGGGGGGGGGGGGGGGGGGGGAGATTCCATAGAAACATTCTGTAACTTGGAATACATGAAATTCACAAGTGCACAATTAATTTCAAGTGGTGGCTTCTGCTCGTCACATTATGTGGAGAGAAGCTTCCGGTTAGTTCTTGAAGTACTTCACCAGCCTCATCTGCAGTAAAGCACCTTCAGCATGGCTTTCTCCATGCCAAGCTGACCTTCAGCGCGTGGCGTGGAGCTTCCGATCGCGTGGCCACTAAATGACGAAGCGAAGCAAACTCGAAGAATCATGTAATTGGAGCAGCACGTTCAGCCGAGACTCTCAGTGTGGACAGCAAAGGACCGGACAGATAGATAGGAAGTACGCAGAGTATAAAAGGTTGCATAGTTTGTCACGCAGAACATTTTACTTTTACACATCAGCTGTTTAACGTGACCAAGTGCTTCCAGATGAGAGAGAATAGTGTTGTCTCTCTTCTTTAGCTTGCCCCAGTATACACTTTTGACACTCTGTTTCAGCACACTGTTTAAACTGACCAAGTGCTCGCTTACAGACAAGAGAGGATAGTGTTCTTGTTCTTGTCCCAGGTCCTGAGTTATGGCTCTTAGTCTCCACCTCAACCCCACCCTCACACCCCCACAGGATGTACAGATGGCCCCCGGGACTCCTTGATACCCCCCCCCCCCCCCCCCCCCCCTACCCCACCTCCATTAGCCTAATGGCAACAGGTGCCTTGTGGCCATCCTGCACCCACCTCACTGCTGCCATGGCAACCTTGTTGTTGCCAGGGGCTGAAGATTAAAGGAAGGAGAAGGGATGGCAAATGGCAGCAGGGGGAAGTCATTATCAGGACCCACACACAAGTACACTCTCTCTCTCACACTCACACACACACTGATACACTCATACACACACACGCACACACACACACACACACACACACACACGCACACACACGCACACACACACACACACACACACACACACACACACACACACACACACACTCACACCCACGAAGACTTACACACAACCCATTTTCGCTTTTTTATTATCATGGTGCAAGGCTGCAACCTTTAGATACTTGAGAGGCTTGTAATGTGTTGACTTGTGGGAGAGCACACACACACACACACACACACACATACACACACACACACACACACACACACAAACACACACACACACACACACACACACACACACACACACACACACAGTGGGGGCCATATATCAGGCGTATGTGTGTGTCTGTGTTTACGCTCAGCTGAGTGCTCCCTTCTTCTGGCCATTGCTCTACTGCACTATGCCTCCGGGCCACAGGCCAGAGATTGTCTTCTGCCTCTATAGGGCTTGCATTCCCTGGCATGCATGACAATGGCCGAACTCTCTTTTTCCTGTATGTGTGTGTGTGTGAGTGTGTATGTGTGTGTGTGTGTGTGTGTGTGTGTGTGTGTGTGTGTGTGTGTGTGTGTGTGTGTGTGTGTGTGTGTGTGTGTGTGTGTGTGTGTGTGTGCGTGTGTATTGTGAGCTCTCAAAAAAAGGCCAGCGTTGGCCAATGAGTTCTTTGAATAATTCAGCAACTCTCTCTGCTGGATGTGAGGCCATGGTCAAACCTGTTCTGTTATCCTTGCATGTCAAACGGGTAAGAATGAGTCAGCCCCTCTCTTGGGTATGCTCCTGCCAGTGTGTGTGTGTGTGTGTGTGTGTGTGTGTGTGTGTGTGTGTACGTGTGTACAGTATACAACAGTGAGTACACCCCTGTGCAATATCATTTAAAAGTCCAATGATTACAAATGTTATCAACGCTCAATTATTGTATTATTTCTATGTGGTCAAGAACAACCAATAAAAAAATAATGTAGAAAAACTAAACTCCTCAAAAAAAGTTCGGAAACATTTCTTCAGTCGATTATCCCTCCCCTTTAATAATACCAATTAGTATTGTTTTGTATATCGTTGGAAAGCCTGATTAGTTACCTTTACAACGAGGTACAACTTGTAAGGATCGTGCATTCGTGGAATGAGCAACACAGCTAACCGTGTGGGTAGCGGCCCAAAAAGATGTGCCAAAACCCCCTGCAATATTCTTCTCTTGGTATTCACTCTTGTTTTGAGTTGCTTGGTGGATTTGATGATTCTCCCACAGTATTAAGAAGAAAAAAAACAACATATTGACCATTTTTACACTTTATTCATTTTATACTGTCAGGGACCTCAGTAGCATGTGGATCGTGTATTCGTTGAATGAGCAACACAGCTAACCGTGTGGGTAGCATCCCAAAAATGTTTGCCAAAATCCTCTGCAATAATCTTCTGTTGGAATTTAGTGAGATATCGGAATGAGATTCTGGAGCCAATGGCGACCCCATACCTCCAGAATCTGGGACCTAACTCCATCCTCCAGGATGACAACGCTCGCCGCCACAGAGGCAGGATCATCACAGAGTACCTCAAGAACTTGGGAGTGGAGAGGATGGAAAGGCCTGCCGTGAGTCCCGACCTAAACCAAATTGAATACTTGTGGGATCTGCTTGGGCGTGCAGTACGTGCCAGAGTGACCAACTCAACCATGTTGGCTGACTTGCTACAAATTCTGGTTCAGGAATGGGATGCCATCCCACAGGAGGTGCCAAGCTGTTGTGGCTGCGTATGGATCTTCCACATGCTACTGAGGTCCCTGACAGTGTAAAATGAATAAAGTGTAAAAATGGTCAATATGTGTTGTTTTTTCCTTAATACTGTGGGAGAATCATCCAATCCACCAAACAACACAAAACAAAAGTGAATACCAACAGAAGAATATTGCAGGGGATTTTGGCAAAAAAATGTGGGCCGCTACCCACACGGTTAGCTGTGTTGCTCATTCCACAAAATCACGATCCTTACAAGTTGTACCTCGTTGTAAACGTGACTAATCAGGCTTTCCAACGATATACAATACAATACCAATTGGTATTATTAAAGGGGAGGGATAATCGACTGAAGAAAAGTTTCCGAACTTTTTTTGAGGAGTTTACATTAAAAATAAAGGCCTCAAAGTAGAAACTATACCTGTGATAGGTACAAGGTACATCATTGAAACAAAACTAAGTTATAATCATTCAATCATCCATTCATTCAAACACACCTGTGTTATCCAATTGGCCTTATTACATGAACATGGTTGTAAAACACCCTGTGAACACCAGAACCGTCTACATTTTGGACCTTTGGGCTGTGGAGTTGCAAGAGGAATTGAGGAAGATGACCAACTAAAGGCCATCAAAGAGGAATCAGTGATCAACTAAAAATCAGTCAAAACACAGTTTCCTCAGTGACCAGGGGGTATAGAACGAGCCATAGTCCTCTACTCCAATTCGAATTGAGTCTGTGGGTATACGACGCATTGAAACATTGTGTGTGTGAGAGAGACAAAGTGTGTGTGTGTGTGTGTGTGTGTGTGTGTGTACGCATGTGTACAAATCTGTGTGTGTGACACAGCATGTGCATATATCAAGTATCTGAGTTACATCACCGGGTCCCAGTGACAATGCCAGAGGCACATAATGTCATTGAAATAAGAACATGGTGTACCCTGGCACTGGAGAATGGACATCAGTATCTGCATCAGAAAACAACAGTACTGCTAATTGGTCTGTATAATCTTTGACCTTTGGTGATGATCGGCCGAGGGTTTGGAACTCTTTCTTTTGTGTTCATTGATGCATCCCACTGGGTTTTTGCTAGTTAATGTAGTTTCTGTTTTTGCTTTTCTGCATCTATCCTCTCTTTCTCTTTTCACTCTCTCTCTCTCTTACTCTCTCTATCTCTCTTTCTTTCTGTCTCTCTAATGAATTCTTCCATATTCCCTATCCAGTTGTATAGGTCTCTCTGGGTATTAATTAGGCCGGTTTGTCCAAACAGGAAGGGACAAACACTCCATATGTGTGTATGTGAGGCCGTGTGTCTGTAGTGTGTCTGTGTAGTGTGTGTATGCACTTGTGTGTGTGTGTTTGTGTTTGTGTACATGTATGTGTAGTGTATGCATGTGTGGGTGTGGATGTGTGCACACAATTCTTTATGTAATGTGCATGACTGTGCAAATGTGTGTGTGTGTATGTGTATGTGTGTGTGTGTGTGTGTGTGTGTGCGCGTGTGTGTGTGTGTGAATACATGCTCTGGCTTGCGTGTATCACAGCTGTCCCCGTGTCTCCCAGTTACACCTGATGGAGCTCTGCTTACAGTCTGCCGTAAGCCCTGAGTTTGCTCCAGACCATCTTCTCTTACCGGGGCCGGTGTCACCCTACCTCACCCAGCTCAGGCTGGAGTTACTGTCCAAACAGCCGCCAGGGAACGAGGGCTGGGAGCAGAGCTCGTACCCAGCGGCAGGGTTCAGTATCTCTTTCAGACCCTGTGGAATAAAATACTCATATATAAACAAAATAAAATTCTCTCTTCTCCTCTTCTCTTTCACTTAAGTCCCATGAAATTGAGACCTATTTCTTTTTGCTTTTTTGCTCTCCACGTTTTTGATTGGTCAGCAATTTGCTTGCATTGTACCTCACTTGACTTTGCTTAAAAGCGTCTACAAATGTAATGTTAACGTGAATGTATATAGTAGAAAAGGGAACTATCCTCTGAGTCTCAGGTCCTTTTGGGAACTTCTCCATCCTCTGAGGTCAACAGCAGTCGTGGTTGGCACTGTCTGTCTCCTTTAGGAAGAACACAACCGTGTGCTTCTATTTTGTCCCATGTGGAACCATATGATTACAGTAAATCGTGAGGCTGGCCTTGAAATCCTGCATCGTTCAAATATGCAAACTAATGGAGTTTTCTGTCGAGGGCGCTTGCGTGGCGGAGGTATTGAAAATCGTTGTACTCGGCACCAAAAATCCAGCTAGCTCAGCCGCACCACTTTGCAATTCTAAATTGGATGCAAAATTTATCAAGTTACCTAGAGGACCTGTCTAAAAATAGCTGGTTTAATGAGTTGATACCTGTGGTGTCACAGCAACCCTCACTCTATATAAAGTGTTGAACTGTTGGTCTTTGACGCCCTGTTGTCACCAGACGAGTTCTCAGTTGGGTGCTTCACAATATCGTCCCATAGGAGGACTATAATAACACAATCGTGCTAATTGGTAACTCAGTCATCCACAAAGGCTTGAACGCCACTCCCTCACACACACACACACACACACACACACACACACACACACACACACACACACACACACACACACACACACACACACACACACACACACACACGCACACACACACACACACACACACACAAACACACATATGCACTGTCACCATTGACTCCTTCGAAGCCACCAAGCCTGCTAATTTGCTCGTATGAATAGCACCATATCCCTAATTGGTTTTTGGTGTGATCGCGCCGACAGGCTGTCGTGTGGTGTGGTGTGGACAACTCGACACATGGTGTGGTGCCGTCAATATTTGATGAAGAGCCTTTTTCATTTTCACACTCTAGTCGTTGTGGCTCACGCTTCACCTGTTTGATTTCACGCCCTCTGATCGAATGAGGGGGCCATATTATACTGGAGGTGTAGTGTGTGATGTGTGCTGTGAAGTGTGATAGCTCCCCCAGAACTAAAATACCACGCAGGTTAAGGTTCAGGTTTTAATCTCCATCTTGGTTGATTACATTGATTTCATTTGGTTGATTACATTTATTTCACTGCGCTACACTGAACTGCTCTTTATTAACTTTATTTAATAATCAACCTGAGGGAATTTATTATGTATTCAATCTGGGGTATTTATTTATGTAAGCCTCGTATGATACAAAGTTTCTACCAAACGAATTAATGTTCTGAGAAGTTCAACTTTCCTAGCCAAGACCTATTCTCTCCTGTTCCTGTTTGCTTTGAGGCTGAGCCTCCTCCTCCTCCTCCTCCTCCTCCTCCTCCTCGCCATAAGGCCTCATGTGAGTTGGCCGTCAAAACTAGGCTTCTGGTGACGTCTGGTCACACACACACACACACACACACACACACACACACACACACACACACACACACACAGACACAGACACAGACACGCTTCAGCTGGGGATGTTGTTGTTATTGATGATTACTGGAGATTAAGGCATCAAGGCTGTCCTCTGTCTCTTACACAAACACACAAACACACACGCACACACACACACACACACACACACACACACACACACACACACACACACACACACACACACACACACACACACACACACACACACAAACACACACACACACACACACACACACACACTCACACTTACTCACACACACCACCACTTTTTTAAGTGGTGGAAGTGGAACACCAGCCTCCACACATGACCAGCCTTACCTGGCCTCTACCCACCTTTTTGGCCCACTGTCACGCAACTGTCGGCCATCCAAACGGAGACCCCTTCATCCCTCCGTCAGCCCTAACCCTCCCCGGTCCTCCCCTTCATCTCTCCCCGTCAGTAACCTGAGGCGGTGGTCTGCTCCACCAACCCCTGACGGAGGAGGAATATTCCTGCACATGCTTTTTTTCCTTTCTCCGTCTCCGTCTCCGTTTTCACGGCCCTCGTCCTCGTCTGGTCTCCCATGGACGCAGAAGAAAGGGGAGGGAACCCTCACGGTCACAGCTGGCTCACCTCTCCATCAGTCTCCATCTTTCCCTCCCTAATGGAGACTGTTCTATTTGACTGCCCTTTGTCCTAATCGGAGCTGTTATAAGAGGAAAGTGGATAATTATATCATTTCATGTTTTTTTATATGTGAGACACTTCTTTCTTTCTTTCAGTCTCTCTTCTCTCTATTTCTCTCTCTCTCTCTCTCTCTCTCTCTCTCCACATTTGTGTGTGTGTGTGGCACATCTACTGAGAGTTGTTGAGAGAGAGCAGGAGTGTATTTCCCATGACGGCACTGGAGGTAGCGGTCACCCTGTGGTCAGTCTGTGGTCACTCATGTCTCTGCCCACCCAGCTTGTCTGGACTGGCCTGGTCACAGCTGACAGGATATCCTGCCTGTGTGCGTGTTTGTGTGTCTGTGGGGGTCTTGTGTGTTCTGAGCGTACGTCTCTCACTGGTGTTCCACTTCCACCACTTCAAGAGGTGGTGGTGTGTGTGTGTGTGTGTGTGTGTTTGTGTGTGTGTGTGTGTGTGTGTGTGTGTGTGTGTGTGTGTGTGTGTGTGTGTGTGTGTGGTGTTCACTGAGAAGCCCATAGAAACTGCGCCAAAACAAACACTTAGGCCCATGTGTGAGTTTCAGGTAATGATTACTGGCATTAGGGCTGACCATAGACACACTACTTTGCTAACTGACATTTGTTTCTCTGATGCCAGAAATGAATGCAGCTGAGCTAAGTAGCTAAGCTAGATGACCTCTGCTCTCCAGTGTGTTTAAGTGACCTATTAACATCACATCCAATTAGAGGTCCAAAACAAAAGAACAAAAATAATAATAAAAAGATTCCCATTTCCTGATTAATCAATGCTTTTCCTCTCTCAACTCCATTGTCTTATTCCTTCTTATTAAAGACATTCAGTATGCCCATCTCCTTCTCATGCTTGGGTTGCGCACTGACCCCAACTCATGTGCCAGTCTGTCATGCGGCACACAGGTGCGTTGTAACGCCCGGCTGAGCTAGCGCGGTCATTCATGCCCATGCTATGCCCTGTGATGCCATCCAGGATTCAGGCAGGGCACTGCCCAGGTGATGCGTGGCGGGCCCGGGTGCCCAGGCGGTCCCTGGCATGGCGGTGCTGAGTGTAAGCGTCATGGAACAGCCAGTGGCAGCTGGTGTGGATCACCTGAGCCAGAGAAGGGTAACCGAAGTGAAGACAGGTGCCAGATGGCCCGAGGGCGGCAGGACAAAGACAGAGCAGTCTCGTGCACACACACACACACACACACACACACACACACACACACTCCCACAGGCATGTATACACATACATACACACACACACACACACACACACACACACACACACACACACACACACACACACACTCTCCCACGCGCATGTATACACACACACACATACACATACACATACACATACACATACACATACACATACACATACACATACACATACACATACACATACACATACACATACACATACACATACACATACACATACACATACACATTCACTCTCACATTCAAATATACACATACACATACACATACACATACACATACACATACACATACACATACACATACACATACACATACACATACACATACACATACACATACACATACACATACACATACACATACACATTCACTCTCACATTCAAATATACACATACACATACACATACACATACACATACACATACACATACAAATACACATATATTGAGTACTCACTCACACAAATTCACTTCTGCGTGTGAGTGTGACACACACACATATAGAGGGACGCATAGGAAGACATTGGAGAACATTGTAAATACTTAAACACACTTAAACCTTTCCTTCATGCATGTAGCCCATGCAACTCTGTGGTGTGTGTATCACATATTATGCTATCATGCTAGCATTCTCAGACACACACACACACACACACACACACACACACAGACACTTACACACATGCACGCACACACACACGCACACGCGCGCACACACACACACCCACACACCCACACTCACTCACAGACATGCATCCTCTCCATCCTGCCAACCAGAGTGTCCTGCCAACCAGAGTGTCTCATCCTCTCCTGCTACAGCCACAGAATGAGCAGCAGCAGTTTGGCCAGTCTCAGACCTGGATCTTCTGTGTGTGTGTGTGTGTGTGTATGTGTGTGTGTGTGTGTGTGTGTGTGTGTGTGTGGGTGTCTGTATCCACCGTTGTGTTTGTGTGCCCTTGTACATGTACATGACTGTGTCTGTGTGTAAATGTTTGTGCACATGAAGTGTTTGTTGTGACGTCCTGTGAGTGTGCGTGATATGTGCTGGTACTGGTATGTGATTTTGCGTGTGTGTGTGTGTGTGTGTGTGTGTTTGTTTCAATGTGTAGTATGTTTATGTTTATACAGTAGTTTTGCTGTGTGTGTGTGTGTGTGTGTGGGTTTGCGTACACACACATATCAGCTCATCCCCTTGTGTGTGTGTGTGTGTGTGTGTGTGTGTGTGTGTGTATGTGTGTGCATGTACAAAATTGTGTGTGGAGGTACGGAAGCACACTTTGACCTGGTGCTATTAACACAGACGAAGCTTTCGGCAAAGCACCTCGTCTGTTCTTGGAAATCTGTCGGAACTTTCTAGATGTGCAAACAAAGCCGCTGTCAGTGTGAGCCTGTGTGGGCTTCCAACAGCCAAATCAGTCTTAGACCTGCTACAGTACCCCAGCAACACGAGAATAAATGGGTTGTTTTTCGCGCGCGCGCGTGTGTGTGTGTGTGTGTGTGTGTGTGTGTGTGTGTGTGTGTGT